>NC_056524.1:233054724-233184890 GCF_019175285.1 Sceloporus undulatus | reverse complement strand
AGCAGTTCACCTACCTGGGAAGCATCATCTCCTCAGACGTCAAGATTGATAAAGAGATTGATCACAGGCTAGCAAAGGCATATAGTGCATTCGGAAGGTTTCATAAGAGACTGGAGTAACAAACACCTGAGGCGAAGCACAAAAATCAGTGTGTATAGAGCCATTGTACCATCTATTCTCCTTTATGGGTCTGAAACATGGGTCACCTATCACCAACACCTATGACTCCTTGAACGCTTTCATCAGTGCTGTTTACGCACAATTCTAAATATACACTGGACTGACTATGTGACAAATGTTGCTGTCCTTGAGCAAGCAGGGATCACTAGCATTGAGGCCATGCTATTGAGGACGCAGCTGTGCTGGGCAGGACACGTTTCTAGGATGAAGAACCATCGCCTCCCCAAAATACTACTACTACTACTACTACTAATAATAATAATAATTTATTTCTAGCCTGCCCAATCACAAAGAAGTATTCTATGGTGAACTCGCCATGGGTCAGCCTAAGAGGGGTGTTCCAAAGAAGAGATACAATGACTCCCTGAAGCAACATCTCAGGCTTGGCCAAATCGACCACCAACAATGGTCCGCCCTAGCCTCACATCGGGAGGCATGGAGATGCACTATCCATGATGCTGCAGCCTTTTTTGAAAGCTCACCCTGAACAAGTCTTGAAGAGAAACGACAGCGCAGAAAGAATCACAACCCGGAAACATCACCCAAGGAGACTTTCTGCTGTGCTTTCTGCAACCGGACTTGTTTATCTTGGATTGGCCTTTTTAGTAATCAACGCGTTTGTAGAAATCGCGGGATGAGTTCGTCCTGAATCTTTGTTCATGAAGAAAAGCCAGAGATGAACCTATTTAGCAAAGACCAATCCATCTTCATTTCTATCTCTTACACACCCTTCCAAAAATTAAAGTTTGCTAATACTTTTATTGGCCATTGAATTGACACTGTATATCTGAGTGGCAAATCTTGTATAAATAGAAATTTATAGCTATTATTTTAACTATTAGCTACCCAAATCTCTGAGCCCAGGTGAACACATCTGTCATTTTGGTTTTTTCCTACATTTATATTAAAAAATGTTTTAAAAGTTATTTCAATTCTACATATATATTAAAAAAAAAAGATGGTAGTAAATACTTATTAAAATCACATAAGAAAAATTCTCACTTTTTCTAGTAAATGTTGCCACTTTACCTCAGGATCCAAATACTTGATTCCATTCAGCTAGAGATGGAAAGAGTATTTCAAAAATATTTTTAAAAATAGGTGAAAAACAATTTTTTTAGTGTCAGGAAATCTTGATAAGAGGAATTCTGGGTTGAAGAAACTTCACGGCTCAGGACTCATTCTGTGTAAAATTCACATGTGGTTGTTTTGCACAGAGATCCCAAAAGTAGAACAATGGATGTTAAAACTAATAGAAATAGTTGCAATGGACAAATTGACGCAATTAGTAAGGGATGAAAGGTTAGGGAATATAACACGGAAAATTAAAGATGAATGGGCTTTAGTGTTTGATTATATGAGGAAGCAGTATGGAGAGATTATTGAATGAAAATTGTTCTAATAGAAATAATGTATATTATTGTGATTTATCTGATTTGTGGTGCAAATATAATGATTGATGTTAGACTGAGGAAAATTTAGCATTCGTGATGAAGAAAAAGGTTATAAGTACAATAAATAGTGAGTAGATATAGATAGGAAATTGTTGTAGATAAGAGATACATGGAGGAAAAAAAGTTATAACAAGGGAAGGAAGTCAAGGAATGTATGTAGGAAAAATGGGAAGGTAGTATGGTAAGTATGATTGAAGAGGTGTGGGGAAGGTGGGAGGGAAGGGGTTTTTTTTTCTTTCTTGCTTTTTTTTCTTTTTTTTTCTTTTCTTTAGTCTAATTTGGGGGGGGTTTGGTTTGTATGGGACTATGACTGTAATTCAATGAGGATATGTTTGTTATGGTATGTTGTTTGTTTGTAATCAATAAAATTATTAAAAAAAAAAGAAATATTAATTCCTGTGGAGAAAAGCTGTAATTGGGAGTTTATTCTAAATAAAATTCACACAGGGTTGATTTGCATAAAAAATAGCTCATTCTGGGCAGAAAATGGTGTTTTCTGTGTAGGAATGAATATTTCTTCATTGGAATATTATTTTACATGAAGAAAATTCTGTTTCCTGTACAGAAAATTCTGTTTCTGCACAAAACAACCACATGTGAATTTTGTGCAGAATAATTCCACAGTGTGGTTTTCAAAGACTTTCTCACAGCAGGAAGAAAACTGAAATTACTTGTTGCTACCTTTGAGAAAAAATCTAGTAAAGAATTACACACCTATATTCAACAGAGTGAAATCTGGATCTTGTAACTACCAAAAGGGATATAAATCCTGGTTAAATCTATTCTTACTTGGTTTTTAAGAACACATTTTTCCTACTCCCCACAAGATGAGAAGGTCAGTGGCAATTTTTGTTTTGTGAAGTCGAAGGCTTTCATGGCTGACATCCATAGTTTTTGTGGGTTTTTCGGCCTATGTGGCCATGTTCTAGAAGAGTTTCTTCCTGATGTTTCACCAGCATCTGTGGCTGGCGAAACATCAGGAACGTCAGGAAGAAACTCTTCTAGAACATGGCCACATAGCCCAAAACCCCCACAAAAAACTAATTTTTGTTTTTGTTTCAAAGGCCTGTTAGAGACTGCCAAAATAAAGCTGCTTTGGGTCTCTTTGGAGGTATGCTATTTAAATGATGCATGCATCCTAAGAATCCGGAAGCTGCACCAAAAGCTGCACTCTGATGCTTAGGAATGGAGTGTGGCTTTGGCGCGGCCTCCGGACTCGTAGGACCCATGCATCTTTTAAATAGCATACCTCCAAAGAGACCCGAAGCAGCTTTATTTTGGCAGTCTGTAACAGGCCATAGTAAACATGCACATTTTGTGGGTTTGTTACATAGCACTGGAAAATACAAACATGACCACCATGTCACCTTATTGGATGTGCAAACTAGATACCGAAGGACACATTTTATGTAAGCTGAGCTTTCAGGTCATTCTGTTTTTTTATAAAATCTATAAATTAACTTCTATAAAAGTAGCCAATTATTACTTTCAGTGATCAGAACTTGTATTTATAATTTGTATGAATTATGGGAAACATAACATCTCCCCCTTTTCCATCATGATCTTGCGCCAGAGATGAGATTTTTTGAAGCAGTTGATGAGATGCTTACAGTGCAACCTCCTCATGCCAAACCAGTCACTCTCCTCTATGTGTATCAATCTATTTTGCTTGCTATTTGCCATTAAGTCAACTTTGACTTAACACAAACTGCTCAGGTTTTGCAAACTCAGAACGGTGGCTTCCCTAAATTAATCAATTTACGTGTAGTGTGGTCACCCTCTTTTCCTACTGCATTCCACTTTGTCAAGCATGATCATATTCAACAATCAGGATCAGAGCAGATGGCCATGAAAGAATGGCCTGAGTCTGCTCTGACCAAAAGCAGGTCAGAACCTCTCTGTCCTATTAGCCCAGTCTCAAAGCAGACAGTGCACACAGGGGCCAATGGGTGTCGCCAGGAATCAGTTTATCCTGGATCCTTTTTGCTCCAGTTGTAAGGACTGGAGCATGGCTTCGACACAGTTTCTGACTGCTTTAAAGGCATGCATCGTGTAAGTGACATGCCTCCAAAGCGGCTGGAAGCTGCTTCATTCAGCCTGTGTGTTTCATCCTTTAGTCACATTGTCTCAGGATATGTCTAAGGTACGGCAGCCTCAGTTTTATCATCATTGCTCCTAATGAGAATTTAGTCTTGATTTGCTCTAAGACTCATTCGTTTATGTGAGTTTTTAGTAGTCCAAGGTATCCTCGGCAATCTCCTCCAATACCCCATTTCAGATCAAGTCAATTTTCTTCTTCCCAGCTTTCTTCACTGTTTAGTTTTCACAATCATACATTGAGATCAAAAATACAGTGGGCCCTTGCCTTATGTGAGGGATACATTCCAGACCCCCCCCCCCAACATAAGGCAAAAAGTATGTATGCTCAAGCCCCATTGGATGTAATGGAATTTGTGCTTGCTGCTCGGCCATGTGCGCATGTCACGGGTGAACGCACCATTCTCTCTTTTGCTGGGTGGCTTCAGCGTAAAGTGAAAGTCGTCTATAATGAGCCTGCGTATAATGTGGGATCAATGTACTATAGTCTAGATGAATCTGATCCTCCCCATCTCATAGGATACAATACCCCTTCAATGATTATCATATCTCTTCTCTAAGTTAAACGTATCCAGCTCCCTAATCATTTCTCAAAGAACTTTGTTTCCAGAGCTTTTACCATCTTGGTTACCTTTCTCTAGACATGTTGATCTTATGAAAATATTCTGTTCAATATCTGTCTATCTATTGAAATATTCCTTTCCACTCTTCAAACCATGAAGGTCATTCCATGACATTTTTGTTCACAAACAGAAAGAATGGTATGACTCTGCCTTTTCCTGCTGCACAAGTGAGCACAGGTGGATAGATGCTAATTAAATCTGAGAATAGGGAGTGGCCTAGGAACAAGAATTCCCTAGCAACTCCACACTGGCAGGGATGCTGCATAATTCTAAACATTTGATCAAGAAGCATTCTTAGTGTCTGTGCTTCTTCTGTGACTGCTACATCTGTAAAGGGAAGGATGTTGCTGAACTAAGCAAGGAGGCTTGGTGATAAAAAAAACCTTTCTCGCTTAAAAGAAAGAAGAAAATTAATAAAGCATTTGTTTAGTTCAAAGGATGAAGGGTTGTCTAAAGCCCTGCTTGGGCTTTATTTATTTAGTTATTGTGATGAAACTTCTATCTAGATTGGCCCCACTGTTCCAGCTCTAGGGCTCCCATCACTCACCTTGCCCTTTTGCCCTTAGGATCCCTCTCTGGATCTTGGGCCTCAAAGTGGCTGCTGTTCTGGACAAGTGGCTTTGTTGGTCAGTAGACACAGTGTAGTAAAGCATGAGCATTTAATCCCTTTTACTTCTTAAATGAAAACAGTGGGAGACATTTGTAGAAAATACCATAAAGATGTATTATAAAATAAATAAACTTAACATCTATCATTATGCTGATTACATACACAGGGAACCGTCTGACTAAAAGATTGTATGTACAGCGCTGTGTAAATTTACAGCGCTTTATAAATAAAGGTTAATAACAATATACAATAACTCTTCTGTTTCAAACTAAGTAACACTTTTCCTTAACTCTCTCCACATTGTCATCTCCTCAAAACCCAATTCAGATCTCCATTCTCTTCCTCCTAACTAAACCTTACATGCTATTTCTGACTATTTCATTAAAAGACTTTAACTTTAACCCCTTTCTTATGCTTTGCAGGATAATTGTTTGCAGGATCATTTCATTCTATCACCTATTATAACACAGAAACATTAAACCTAGCTATGAAAAAACTGTATGGTGATGAAACAAATCAGAAGTCATGTTTAGATATAGAATGCCAAATTCCTACAAAACTAGCATATATTTTAATTTTTTTTTTATTACCCACAGTTTTGCAGGCCTATGATAACTGAAGCACTGAACTGAATGTATTTGATACAAAGTTTGGGGGTGAGGGGAACCCAACTTCTCTAATACACACACACACACACACACACACACAACTTCATACAAGTTTGGTGCATTATTGAAACAGTGTCATTATGAAAAATTGGCACATCATGATTATTTCATTGTTAAAGAGCAAATCATTCCCTCAAACACCCTAACTTCTAGGATTATTGTGCATTCCACTGCCTGTTATTCCTATGTGTGTGGTACTTCAGGCCATGTTTGTTAGTCATAGGTACTACTCAGTCAGCCAGGACAGAGCCTAAATTTGGCCCAATGCAAAGACGGTGTGGTCTGCCTGGCTATATTCAATTTACTGTTGAAGAAGGAACATAGGTTTCCTATGGGCATTTACCATGCTCTTGGATGACTGCTTCAGTGCCCAAGAATGAAAGTGGAAATAAAAGTCTGGTTTGGAGATGCACATAGTGAGCAAGAAAACAACCAGTTTACTAGTTGAGATTTGTTGAGAATTAAATAATATTAAACCTCTGGATTAATCGGTCACAATGCTTTGCAATTTGGAACTCCTTTCCAAAAGCTCAGATTTGAAACAAAGAAAATTGCCTCCCTGAAACAGATGAGTTTTAAGTGTATAGCTGCCTGCCTGAAATATTTCCTTAGGGAAGCATTCAATTCAGACAATGTCCTGAAGGGTTAAACAAACAGGAACCAAGAATTTTATTGGGTTGTTGTTATGTATGTTGCCAAGGGAACCATAGCTGAAATGCTGAAACATGTTCTTTCTCCCTAAACCCATAGGAAGGCAGATTGTGTGTGCTTTAATGTGCTTTAATCTTTCCAAATTAGATAGTGCTTGGTGGGGCTCATGTGGGGCTTGCTCAGACTCGATGCCTGTCAAGGAGCTAGGTAACATTCTGTACATTCTCAATCAGTTTAATTTAGCATACATTTTCTCCACCACCTCCTAAAATGTTCCCTTCCTACCCAAATGGATGCTCAGGGACACATATTTTTATGCACATTTACACAGAAAGTAGATAAACTAGATTACCGGACTATATTCTTATAGCGCTGCTATTCCACTTTTACTGCTCTGGCTGCCTCCTGTTGCATCCTAGGATTTGCAATTGAGGGAGGGGCATTCAGAATTCTCAGCCAGAGAGCTCTTAGACCTCACTGAACTACAAGCCTCAGATGGAACAGGAGGCAGCCAGAGCAGTAAAAGTGGAATAGCAGCACTATAAGAGGGTAGTGTGGTAATGTGGCCAATGTAAAACAAAGAAACCATAGGGGGCTCTCTTGAAGCTGGGGAATCTGGAGTTTTTTTTATTACAGTTTCCAGAATTGTGCAGACAATATAGGACTATGAAAGTTTTAATAATGCTCTGGACTGGATACAGTTTGAGGAATGGTGTAAAAACTTATCTTTTAAAAAAAGAGATATACCTACCGTATTTCCCTTGCATGGCATCTGCCCCCCCCCCATTAGGAAAGGGTACTAGTTTGGAAAAGTGGTTTGAGCTTTGGACTAAAACTCTGAGACATCAGGATTTGAGTCCCTGCTTGGCACTGGAAACCCAGTGACTGATCTTGAGCAAGCCACACTTTCTCAGCCTTAGACAAAGGCAAAGACAAACTTCCTCTGAAAAAATCTTGCTACGAAAACTCAGTGATAGATTTGCCTTAAGGTCACCATAAGTTGGAAATGACTTGCAGGCACACAACAGCAACAAACATTGTTGAAAATAATAGGCTATGGTCCAAAAATAGACAGCCCAAAACCACTGGATTGGGACTGCTGTGGTGCCGCACACTTTTGCGCTGGAACAGCTCCCCCCACACCCCCAAACCAGCATTTTCCTGGCACAAAAAGAAGGGGCAGAAAGCCACTCCTTTTTGCACTGGGAAAAAGATGACTTTGCCACCACGTTGGTGGTTTTTCAGAGCTTCAATAGCATGCAGCATCTAAACACCATGCTGCCAGAATGCTGAAAAATTGCCACCATATGGGCAGTGGGGTAGCTTCATGGCATGATTGTTGTATCTTGGGAGGGTGCATTGTGCGTATACCATGCCCCCAAGTTGCTGGGAAGATGCTATATTTTACCAGTATGTTTTCCCCCTATTTACATACTTCAGTCACACACAAGTCCAAGTTCACTGGCCCTGGAGGGCTTCATATAGTGACCAGCAATGCATGAGACAGCAGGCTCATTCACAAGTACCCACGTCACACACCACATGCATGAATTAATGTGCAATGTGGAACCTGCAGCACCAGTGATTGGTTTGTTTTAGGGTCTCCATAAGTTGGAAATAATTTGAAAGCATGCAACAATATAATTGATTCTACACCAAAATAGCTTGTTCCTGAATGAAAATGAAGAATGGAGAATCTTTAGTGTGAGTTTAGTTTACACCTATTACAGGACAGAATTTTGCTTACCCTTTACTGTCCTGTTTCTTTGCTGTCTTAAACCAAATTAGCAGATATTTTTAAAAGAAAGAAAAAATAAATTTTACATTCAAGAATTGAATTAATAATGTTAAGCTTTTTAGAAGTTTGGTTACTCCTTCCATGTTTGTTGACATTGTCAAGGATCCATCTGAAGTAAGAAAAGGACTACTCACAATCACTGCCAAAGTAAGTTGCTTTGGTTTTGTCTTAATGCCCATTTCTATGGATTATAAAATGATTGCACAATATGGTTTGACTGGCACTTTCAGCTTGAGAGTGGCCAACATCTAGAAAAGCATAGTTTGTTTGTTAAGTTCAAACTGAATTGCACTGCCAAAGGCTGGACACAGCTTGCCCACAGTGTAACTGGCTTAAACCAGTCCTTCATCACTGAAATTATTATTAGCTTTTTAAAAAGTTAACTAAAATAATAATTTTGTTTCGAGACTGCTAGGTAAATTGAAAGTTTGCTGCCTTGTTGGCTGAGGATTAATTGGACCAAACCAGCAACTGTAAATATGCATATCTTTCAAGTTATCAAATAATGTATGTACTTTAACGTTGGATATTAAAGTTAAGTGTAATTTGAAAATCTTAGAAGGAACACAAATGACCTTTCCTTCTATCCTCTCCTTATATCTGAGTGATATTTTGTTGAAAAATATGATTCCCCATGGATGGCAGTAATTATTGAAGGTATTAGATCTGTTATGTCGTATAATTTGAACTCACCTACTTTGCTTTTAGAAACCATTGTGAATAGTATTTCATAAAATTTATGTATCAATCATTCCTTTCTCCTGTGTAAAAAAATACAACAAATCTTAGCTCTTAATTTGGCGGTATCCAGACTGGTGCAAAGCACCAGCCTGGATACGTGCTAGGGTTGCCTCAGCGCGTCCTTTACAGACGCCCCGCAACCCTAGCACATACCTGTGGCGTTGTAATGGCGGCGCCCTGTCAACATGGGCACCGCCATTATGATGTCACAGCTGTGCTGCCTCCAAATGGAGCGGCGCAGCACGTGTGCCGCTGCAGGACGCTTGTGGCGCCCTTTCAGAGGTGCCAGAAGGAGCTCCGTTTTGGAGCTCCTTTTGCCGTTTGTGTCACTGGCGCATCCTTTACACAGCTGCGCCAGCGACACAAAAGAGAAAGGGGCCGAGTGGCCCCTTTCTCTGCCTCCCCGCCACTATTGGGGTGTCCTTGGGGCATGAAGCCCCAAGGACACCCCTTTCCAGGCCATGGGGAAGGGGCATTTTGCCACTTCCCAGAGGCCAGGAAAAGCGGCGGTTTGGGGCCTCTGGGACTGCCGCTGTGGCAACTCAGGCCCAGATCCGTCGGGGAAAGGGGCGGGTGCAGGCCACCCCAAAGGGGCAGTCTGTATCCAGCTCTTGTAATTTAAAAATACATTACATGAACATATGAAAAAATTCCCATAGAATCTGTTGTATAATTTGCAGATGTTACATTCCAAAAAATAATTTCAGGAAAGAAATTGTGACCCATGGATATCTATTATTAACACCTAAGTCTCTCCTGCCCCCAGTGACAAGATGTTCCATCCTTGAAAAGGCAGAAGTCCAACCCCTCCGCAGTCCAAGTTGTTTCAGCTATTCAGAGGTACAAAAATGTAATTAATAAATAAACAAGAAATTTTTGCAAAGCTTTTTATTCCAGGTGGTATTTGTTTTATTGTTATTTGTTGTTATTGCGGTTGTTGTTGTGTGCTTTCAAATCATTTCTGACTTATGGTGACCCTAAGGTGAACATATCATGGGTTTTTTTTGGCAGAGAGTTTGCCCTTGTCTTCTTCTGTGGTTGAGATAGTGTGATTTGCCCAAGATCCCCCAGTTGGTTTCCATGGCCAAGCAGGGATTTGAAGCCTGGTCTCCCAGTGTCCTAATCCAGCACTCAAACCACTACACCATGCTGTCTCTTGTTATTTTTTGTTTGCCACATTAACTCTATAGGAAGGCTTAATGGATTTTAACAATAGCAAAAGTGACAGTTTGAAAATGTAAAAATGATTTCAGTGAAGTCAATGAGAATTCCCTCATTGACTTAGAATAAAGAATTTAGGAGGTATTGATAAGGTCAACAGATAGACCCTGATCCCCACTTTGAAAGTCATTTCTCCACAGGTACCCATCAAAGACCAATATATTTATTACATTGTTATTTGGGTTTTTTTAAATATTGCCCCTAAGGGGCGGAAGGAGGCTGCCCCTTTCCTTGCCGGATTGGAGCTGTGGCAACCTAATGCCGTGCCCCGATCCAGCCTCCGGTGGGCACAAAAAGGAGCCGCAAATAGCGGCTCCTGTTCTGCACCCTCCAAAGGGCATCCTAGCTGCAGCAGTGTGGCTGTATGGCATCCCTTCAGTGCCCCATCATCTGGATACAGTGCTGGAGTCACACCATGATGCTGCATGCTATCTGGAATTTTTTGGTGGTCTCCTTTCCATATACTAACTAGGTGTCCTCCTATCATAACACTTGAATCACAAGGTGGAAAAAGAGGAGAGGGTAGACCCCTATTTGAGAGTATCTTCACTATTTAGAACTCTTTATTTATCTTTTAATATTTGGAAAACACTGGAACTTGGACATGTTATAGTCTGGCAAGATTTTACCACATGGTAAGTTATTTATCTGGAGATCCATTACCAATTTATTATTTTTGCTAGAGTGTGGGCAAAGGGAGGTATATTTCAGATTAGATTAATTTCTGAATACACTGTACAATATTTATATACACTGGCACAGTATTTCTATAATTGTCAGGACATGTTAATACAGAAGAGCTTGGAAAAGCCAAAGCTTCTTGATTGCTAAACAATTCAGTGTAATATTCAGTCTAACATTTAAAAAGAGCCCTCTATGGCCACAATGGTGTAGAAGTTTATTTCTTTTAAAACAGAAAACCTTAAATAGAAAGCATCATATTCTTCTGTTATAATATGCAAGAAAATACTTCTGAAGTAGATCTCATTCAGAAATAGTGTTTCATTGTGTTCATAGTTAATAACTCCCCCCTTGCATTGTTTCGTTTTTATAAAGCAATTATAAGCCCTGAACGATGATGCCTTTGCCATCCCAATAATTAATAACATTCTCCCCTGCTATATTCAGTTCATTGGAAATAGACCCTGACAGCCATTAGAAGAATGAATGAATCCATTCCACAAATTCTATGGGAGGCGTATACTAATTCCCCCCCCCCCCCCCCGCTGTACCAGGGTTGAGTCTGTGTAGAATGAGGGTGACAATAGCAACAAATGCCCATAGCCTTTGATTAGTTTAGCTGACATCAAATGGCAAATCTGGCATTCAGAGTTAGCAGCACTATAGGAGGCCTCGCAAAGGGGAAAGTGCTGCTCCTTCAACATGTGCAGGTTGCCCCCCTCTCTTAACCAGCTTCAGACAATGCCTTTTAAACTGCCTTTAGAATAACCCCACTGCTTTCCAATTTTTACACACACACACATTTTGCTCACAGAATTTGTGGCATCCAGGGAGGCTTTGAAATGGCAAATTTACACTCTGCTGAAATAGTTGGTGCAATAATAAACAACTAGTGCCATCATTCTGCTGGTATTTAGACTGCAATTAAACCTGAACCTCATGCAAGCATGCTGTTTGTGGTGGGTCCACTCCCTTGGTCTTTCCTTGCCTGTTATTATAGATGCTAGGCCCCCCTCTTCCATTAGAACTACCCTTTCTTCTTTCCTCTAGGGCAGGTTAAGCTAGGGATCAGGCCAACAATTATAGGATGTATCAGTTTGTTTCTTGTTAAGGTGGAAGTGTTGCAAGCATGCACTCAGCCAACTGAAACTGCATCTTTGCTAAAGTTTCTCGAGTTCAGTGAGGTCATTTTTTCATCTTCTTGTGTTTTTGTATTTTCCACAGACATGTAAGGCTCAAACAACACCCTCTTTCTTCATATTAGAAATGGAAACATGTCCCCTGCAGGAATTTTCCACTTAATAGCTCGTGCTTTCCTACCGGGGGCCTCAGAGCACCACCACTGCAATGCTGTATTTCTTTCCGCTGCAGTTTGACATTTTGCAGCCAGCACAATAAGCTGTATTCACTCATTGCAGATTTTTAAAAACACATATCTGCGCTGATGCAGAGGGCACAATGAAAGCACCATCACTGCCATTCCAGAGTAAAAGATATTTCAGCTAGGGCTATTGTTTGTGTGCCTGTGTGGATAGCATTGTCAAATAATAATGACCTTTTAGAGCACTTTCCTTTGCTTCTACCCATCAGACATAAATACACCAGTGAGCCCTTCGTTTTGTGGCTTGCTTTCTCGACAAACATTAAGGGCAATTCTCATGTTCTGTAGCCAACTGTAATTGTTTGCCTCTGTGAATTATATCCTTTGCGTGCCATGTGCAAACTATACATCAGTGTCTGACACTATGATAAGAGGGAACATATATTGCTTATAATCACAGCAATAAACAAATAATGAACATTCAAATGTGCTGAATGCCTGACTTAGAAGCTGAAGTATCTGTAGGGCTGCTCTTAAACCCAGCTGCTACACAATGCCACCAAAAGGGACATCTTAAAGGATCAGTGATACAAGATTAAAATTCTCTTTGTTAAAAGTGCTGGGGTAACATGGTGGTGCTGTTGTCACTTTAAACAACATGCTATAACTCAAATCTTGTTTCTTTTGGGAATGATCTCTTGGATTGTGTTTGTAAAACCAAATTTACCTTAATGTTTTTTAAAACCATATCCACTGTCACAGTGAGCACTGCCATGTTTACCACTGGAGTGAGGGTCCCCCTCTCTGCCCATAATGGCAGAGTCTTCAGAAGGTTAGTCTCTGGTAGGTCAAGCTGGCTGGCATGTTGAATTGTGTATTATCAAATGGAATCTGGGTTTGACAGAAAGGAGAGAAGGGAGGGGGAGAAGAGGTAGTGGTAATGAACAGGCAGGGAGGGTGGGCTAGTGAGAGAAAAAGTGATTGATGGTTTTCAGGACACCTAGGGTATTTCTTTCAGGGGGTATTACTTCCACTGTTAGCCAGGAACAAGAGCAAGGGGGTGGGGAGCAGCAGAAGTTGACAGCCTTGGGTTGATCAAAGGGGCATAGCACTGAATGCCTTCCTAGCTATTTATTAGAAAGGCAGGAGGGCTTTACTTTTCTAGGAGGCAAAGAGGGATTAAAGATAAAAAAAAATAGAAGGGAGGGAGGGAGCTTGTGTTCTTGTTTAGGATATATATATATATATATATATATATATATATATGTTAGCTGCCCCCTAAGTAGGAGAAAGCAGTCTTTTCCCCACCTGTGGTATCACCTTTCCATTTTCAATTGTCAAGATTTGTGCCAATGATGATGATGATCAGTCATAGCAATGTCTCTGAAGCCCCATCTCCCCATGTAGATATGTTGTCTCACTGTGGGGAAACTTGGTTGTTTGGAAAACTGTCTTTTAGTCTGATTAACCTAGGAAATAAAGTTTGAATGGACTGCTGGGATTCTATTAGGATCATCCATTGACACAGACAACAGGGATACATGTTGCAGCTGCATCTCATGCTGCAAAACATGGCTAGGGAAAGGAGGATTATTACACCTATGCTATTTTTTAAAAAAAATCTTTTTTGAAACATGTATGATACATTTGAATTATGTACAGCAAATCCTAGTTCCTTCTCATTTGCAAAATATCCATGGAAGGCATAGTATATATTCTAACACCAGACTGCATCAGAAGGATAGTATGTGTCCAGTAAATGAAGTAATGCCAGCAAAGTAATCATAAATGCTTTGCGGCTTTTCTGGTGTGTACATTATTACAAATGATATGATGATTTCAGCCAAGGAAGCCAAGGAAGAACCATCCCAAGGCGTGTCCTGAACAGACTTCAGTAAGAAGATATGAAGTTCAACAAAAAGAAGAGATAATACTCAGTGTGTCATCATGATGGTGATAATAGTGATAATGATAAGTTGTAAAGGTCATTAATGACATGCTACCATCAACAAACAGGAAGAGCCATCAGAGAATTTCAGGAACCATTCAATACCTGGGACAGTGCATTTGAAATGAAGTTAGACCACAGATGTTCTTTGACAATGGGAAACTGAGCAGCAGGAAGCATGGGGAAAGCTCAAGGAGCCACAGGACCACTTGGATGCAGTTAGGAGACACATCACAGTTATCCTAGAAGTGTGTCTGCTTCGGCAGATACAACCTATTGCTTATACCTCAAGACTGCTGACGTAGTCTGAGCAATGTTATACACAAATTGAGAAGGAATTCCTTGCACAAGTTTTTGTTATGACTTTTGGGCTTCAGTAACTCAGTAAGATCAGCTCAGTATGAGCCCTGGTAGTGCTGTGGTTAAATGTCTGTACTGCAGCCACTCACTCAAAGCCATAAGGTTGCGAGTTCAATACTAAGCAGGGCTCAAGCTCAACTCAGGCTTGCATCCTTCCAAGGTCGCTAAAATGAGTACCCAGCTTGTTGGGGGCAATTAGCTTACAGTTGTAAACCACTTAGAGACTGCCTAGTTCAGTATGAAGTGGTATATAAATGAAGCTGCTATTGATCTTGCTACTGCTAAGATCATAAGGTACCTGAAGCCATTTTTGCCGAGACCGTGAAACTCCTGAACACTGACAGTGGATGCTACTACAACTATAGATTGTTTATGCTAAGGGCAAAGCCATACTAATGCCGATATACAGTCTACAGCCATACAGCAACAGTCTAGATTTTCTCCTTTATTTTAAGAGAATGTTAATGATGTTCCTAAAGACATTGAGCTATATAGTAACTCCATGTTACAATAGCTCTGAAGTTATACTAAGACCAACCAAGAATTATAAACGCTGAAAGCATTTGCAGAGATGACCATGTAGACTAAGTGAGGAATGAGAGTAAAGACTAAGCCCCAAAGTTAATCTCTGACTCCACATTTTACTATACATACTTCACAGTTATTTTGGGCTTTCCTAAGGGGCAACCCTGAATTAAAGAAAAGGATGTGGGTCAGAGGTTTCTAAAGTAAAGAAGGAGTTGCAAGGCTACTGTAGATGAAGCCAAGGAGTCACCGTAGAGATACACCAGAGGTTACCAAAAATGGAAATTGAGGTGCATGGGCTTTAGGATCATGTGAGCAAACTGGTGGATTCACACAGAAGTGTTTGAAAATTCCAGGAGCAAAGGGAAATTGATGTAAACTGCCAAGTTCCTTGGCAGAGATCAGGAGGACAAAAAGAGGTCTAACCGCTCAGGAGAAAGGCAGAACATAGTACAGTAGACATGGCCTCCATGCAGTGCATGTTGAACAGTCACATGGTTTCTGTTTGTAATTTATGGAGCTGGGATACCTTCCACGCAGTTACACTACCCATGCCTAATATATAATTGTTCGTGGTTTCATATCTTTAAGAGGCATGACAGAAGACTCAGGAGTTTAGCGCACAGCTAAATAATCCTGTTTTACCTTCCTTGGTTTGAATCCTCTTCCAGAATGCAGCCGGATATTATCATATGCATTTTGCCGCCAATGCTGCCTCCCACCTAAAACCTGCCTAAAACCCAGCTCCTAGCCAAGCTTCCCGGCTTTGCAAATCAGATGGCTGAGCTCGGATTCTAGCCAGGTTTTAGGTGGGAGGTGGCATCAGTGGCAAAATACATATGATAATATCCGGCTGCATGCTGGAAGAGGATTTAAATCAGGCAAGGTAAACCAGATTATTTAGCTGTGCACTAAACTCCTCAGTAAAGAAAGTCATGTACTGTAAGTGAATGGGAAAAAAACTGTTTTACTTTTATTCCAGAGGACTATATGAGGGATTTGGACTAATCTCAGGGGATAGAAAAAATTTAGATGGATCAATAATTAAGGCCAGTTGAAATTACTTTGTTTTCCATGTAGTTTTTTCTGATCTGAGTTTTACCATTAGATTGTAATGATAATGCCAGTTTAGAAGTCTGTGCAATCCACCATCACAATATATACTATCTCTCCTATGTTGAAAAAGTGAAGGAATCCAGATTGTATTGCACATGATTCAAAATGTTGTATTCATGTTTCCCAACAGAATAAAAAAAATGCACAGGCGAACTAATCCTTCTTTCCCTAGCCATTTTTGAAGCATGGGATCCAGCTGCACCAAGTGCATTTTAACATCTCTCCCTGCTATTTGTGTGAATGGATTATCCTAACAGGAGAAAATATAACAAAATGTATATATAGAGACAACATGTGCAAAATGCTTCTGTTATGACACACTCCATAACCAAACCACATTACATTAAGTAAAAATATTTGCAAAAAATGTATACGTGGGAAATGTGTACAAAAGATTGTATATAGGACAAACCTATATCCAAAAGGGGCATATGTTGGGAGGGGGTGTGGTAATAAAGGTATGGAATTTCATTGAGAAATATTTGTAACTTTAAAATGTCACAAAGTGATGGAGAAACAAAGTGGAATGATATAAAGATAAAAAAAGAGAAAGAGACAAACTGAAATTGACAGATTTGTCAATCTCCAAACTGCAGATAATGGGGGTAAAAGAGAAATAAGACACCCAGATCTTGCAATGACTCTAAACACCTCTATTAGAAAAAATGATCAAGCATGTTGTGCCTTTGCTCACCCTTCACTGAATAAATTTAAGAACATATCATTGCTGTGGAGTCAGATTACATAGTAAGGCATTTCTGTTGCTAGTTTTGCTAATTCTGAGACTAATTCAAATCACGCAGTGTTACACACCTGGAGTCAGAGTTAAGGCATTCTGACTGGAATCCTTCTCAGCTGAGGAAAAAAGTTCTCTTTGTTCTCTTTTAAAAAATCTAAGCCATTTCTCCTTATGTCTGCTGCATTCTCGTTTTCCCCAGCTTTCCTTTTTTAATTCTAATTTCCTTGTTTAGAAATCAAAGGACATGGAGATTCCTGTAGACTGCATAATTAGCTGTAATATGCAGCCTTGCCATTTAGAGGTGCATACACTGTCTGCATGAGCAGAAGTTTCCCATTGAATACATAGCAATCACCTGTGGCTAGGCTGGTTAATTAACAGAGTTAGAACCCTATTTAATTCCATTTTATACCACAGTAATTTGGACAAGGGTAATCACCCACCACAGTATACAGTCATTTAGCCTCTCCCACCCCTTCAAGGTTATTTTAGCAATTACAGTATAATCCTGGAGAACATGTTTGTGAGCACTTTTGCTATTTTCTACACTGCTTGATTTTCCTGAACTGCCCAGCCTGTGGCTTGTGTTATAATTAAACTATCACCATTTAGGCGTTCATTGCATACTACACAGTTTTGCAAACCAAGCATAGCATCCTCCTAGTTCTGATCTTGCAAACTGTGCCAATTTATCAGAGAGATAGGATATGTGACCCACCAGATCTTGTTGGTCTGTAAGTCCCTGCATCCCTAGTGAGCTAGCACACCCAATGGCAAGAATGCTTGGAGCTGTAGACCACATGATTCTCACTCCCAATATAGCTGCTAACTAAAAAGGGCAATGATTTATCATTTTTGATCACCCCTAATTATGAGCAGTTTGGGCCACAGCTGGTCTACAATGCCCAAAACCTTTCAACTGTCATATGCAGCTAGCTGGCTGGGGGATTCTGGGAGTCATGGCATCAAAAGGTAACTTCTCTAAAGTATGGTTTGGGAAAATTCAGGATCAAACCCATGTGTATATAACCAAGAGCCACTTGATTAGGGTTGCATATTCTCAAATTAGTTCCTGAGCACTAACTCTTATTTTAAAGTTTAAAATGTAAGCATTTGGGAACCCAGAGGAAAGTGAACTTTGTTATAGGGTTGCTGGTTTTGGAAATGGGATATGCTAATAGTGCACTCTATGGAAAAGGCAGGCAGTCAGATTATGGTGGTGGCTGAGCTGTTCCTTCTCGCTTCACAAGATTCTTCCTGCTAAACAATCTACTTTGTTCTCAGAAGTACAAGACATATATTTCAACAATAAGCCCTGGTGGCGCAGTGGTTAAATGCCTGTACTGCAGCCATTCACTCGAAACCACAAGGTTGCGAGTTCAAGACCAGCAAAAGGGCCCAAGCTCGACTCAGGCTTGCATCCTTCCGAGGTCGCTAAAATGAGTACCCAGACTGTTGGGGGCAAATTAGCTTACTTGCTAATTAGCTTACTTGCTGTTCACCGCTATGATCTTTGGAATAGCGGTATATAAATAAATAAAAAAACCAAAACCAAACCAAATTCACATTCATACATATAAATTAGGATAAGTGAATTGGTGGTCTTCTCGATCTCCTTTATGGGCAACACATTAATGACCACCAAAATGCTTCCTCCATGGCCCATAGTCTTCTATTGTAGCAACTACCCAGCTGATACAGAAGGTAGGTAAAGAACTCATCACAAAGGGAAAGAGGCAATAGTGTATGTGTTTGGATCTATTATATATCATAGTGCTCGACAGACTGGTAATCTCTGTTTGCCCCACATTGTTGTCATCCCTGTTTGCCCCACATTGTTGCTATGTCAACGATGCGCTCCCTCCTGGGAGCAAAATAAGCTGGAAGGGGAGCGATCAGCACGTATGTGTGTACTGATTGCACCACTTCCTGCCAGCGCCATTTGGGTGCTGTGTGACACTCGTGCCATCATGTCACCACCTGTGTGGACGATAGCGAGCCATGATGGCAGCATCCTGTCTGTACTGGGCCTTAGCATGGAAAATTGGATTCATCCTCCTCCTTTTTTCAGAACAGCAGTATTCACCTACAAGTCGATGGACACCATCCCTGCTGTTCTGAAACTATTTCTGAAAATTTCATTTAATTCCACTAAAGAAAGAAAAATAATTTTGTCCCTTTCTGGATTTCAAATGATACAATGAGATTTCTGAAACTGGGCACCTGTGCACATCCTTTTTGGGAGGTCATTAGTACTTCTTTTTATCCTTTCACAGTGTTTAGGAGTCATGTGTTTTGTCATAAGCATAAACATGGATAGACCATTGTAACCACTTCTAATGGCTGCTATTTTATTTTCCTAAAATGTATTATGCCAGTATAGCTGGTGGGAGGAGAACTAATGGCTATTTTAAAAACAATTCCTATAACTGATGAGTCCTGTCAAATGCTAACAAGCATGTTTTCTTCATAAGGAAAAAGTAAGCAGAATTTCAGTATATCACCCTATATGTTTAATGTATGCATAGAACACTTTATTTTGGATGAATGAGGTATCTTACACAGAAACACTTAAGACTTTGCCCAAGATTATTATCTAGATATCTGCTCACCAAGCAGGTGGTTGGTTCTTGAGTTATTTAGAAGGCCAAAACCTAATATATGTTGATGAAGATCCTGCACCCAGAGATGTAGCTACAACTTGGCAATAATGCTACCTCAATGCAGTGTCCCTAACAGAGATATTTCCAAGACACTGGTGAGTGGGACTGTGAGCAGAGATGGTTCTAGCCCTCTCTTGATAGTGGGCTGTCATGTGACAGTCAATGGCAGGGTTCTGTCACAGCTTTCTGTTGTACTGTGTACTACCAAGAAGAGGATGAACACATCATCACTCACTGCCCCATTCTCCAACACTCTGGAAATCATAGAATCGTAGAGTTGGAAGGGACCACTCTGTTGTGGGGCTGCATGGCTTAAACAGTAAGTTTGGGGGAAAACTTTTGGTCATTTCAATGATGCAAGAGCAGTAAAAGTGAATTCATATAATTATGATGTTGTCAGATTTATGACATTGTGATTATTGAAAAGGATGTCAGCCTACATTACAAAGAGGACCATGGAGTCAGTATGTCCTTGGATAACTTTTGGATAACTAATGAGAAATGATCAGCCCAAAAGACACATGATGCTTGGGAGAAATACTGGGGGCTTTCTTTCTGCCTTAACTATGATTCTTGTTTCTGCTAAAGAATTTAACACACTACTGTCTATATTCTGCTTACTTTTTTCTTATGAAGTAAGCATGCTTGCCAGAATTTGACAGAACTCATTACTTTGTTGGGCCTACTGGGATAACTTATGTAAAAATTATTCTAGACAAACCCATACTTGGATCAAGTCTCTTTCTCTCTCTTTCTTTTTCCTGCAGATAGCTCCAAATGATGCAATGAATAATCCAATGTATTCAGGAATATCTAATAAAGTTTCTATTATGCAATATATTTTTAATGCATTGATAAATACTAAGCTAAACTTTGCTGCTCTTCATGCTCAGATCATTCACTGAGATCAATATTATGCAGAATTCCTTACATCTTTTCCTAAACTATGATGTTTTTTTTTTTAAGTGAACAGAATATTAGATATTAAATATGAAAAGAATGACTATGGTCCCATTGTTGGCTATGGTACATTCAAAGACTATAACGTGCTTTTCTCCTGCCACTGCTCACAGTGAGAGAGCTAGTTTTTGTAGGCAGGTCTGCATTGTTGGTTTCAGGCATTGCATGCTACATGATGTAGGTGGTGCTTGATGGGAAATAAGTTTTTAGAGAATGGGGTCACAGGACAGGGAAATGTGTTTTGTGCCCAAACCAGTAAATTTATCCCAGTGTTCATCAACTGAAGAGAGTCAGGTAAATGAGATAAAGTGGGAGGAGAAAGTAGAAACTAGAGTCCTACCTCCACCAATGATGTACACCAAATGTAACCCAGTCTGAGTCTGTCCAGATTTAACTGGTGACAAAAAAAGATGTTTTGCCATCTCATCATAATCACCATAATTCCAAAACTTCTATCTTGATCACTGACATGTCAAGTCTCATTAATGTAAGTGTGACTCTCTGTCTCTCGCCTCAATGTGCATGAATTTACATGTACTTACATGGAATATAATTTGCTGTTAAAATTGTCATTCCCTGAGTTTGAAGGATTCTGTTTGTGTTATCAATAACTGCACTCACCACTCTAAAATTTTGGTGTCATCAGCAAACTGGGGTACTTCACTGCTGTTCTGCTCTCCCCTAAATTCCAGACGATTTATGAATAAGTTAAACAAACAAGTCCCAATATGAGTCTTTGGGAGACCTCACTGTTACTGTAAGAACTAATTATCTTCTCCTCTTGTTTTGTGGCTGCTGTGTTTTTCAGGAGGGTTTTGTGAGATATTATTGTCAAAAGCATTTTGGAAATTCAAGTGGACAATGCCTAATAAAGCACCACATATTAATTAATCACATGTTAATTGACACTGGAGGTATCTAACATGGTGCTCTTTTTTTAAGCACAAGTATCCACAGTTTTCTTGAAAGACATCTTCTTCTCTGTTTCACAATGGACATCCAAACAGACAGAGATGAATGAGATTTGATGTCTGGCTCATTTTCCTTTTGCTCTTTATTTCCTGCCCCCATGATCAATAAACACTGTCACTGCCCCCCCCCGCCAATTCCTGCCTTCTTCCCATCCTTAATTATGTCCTCTGCTCTCTTTTCCCCACTCTGCTAGTAGGAATTTTCTGCTTATGAGAAGAGGGGAGCTGTTTTGTGGGGAAAGGAACAAGAAGTGCCAAAGTGCAAAGAAGTGGTCAAAAATGTCAAAACTGTTTTTGCTATTTTCTGCAAACACCCCATTATTTCACTGAAGACATATTTCTATTTGTAGGGATGCTGATTATGTTAATCCATAGTGGCAGCCTGGACTTTTCCATGAGCTATTACTTCACACACACATTTCCTGTGACTGATGTTTGGGACAACCCCTTTAGCTCAAAATGTTGATTATAAGGCAAATTGGGGTTGACTGGGGAGAGCAATGGTCCCATTTCCTACCAAGGGGCTAAAATGATGTCAGTAGAAAAGGGTGGGGAATAGCTGCACCATGGTAAAGGGAAGGAGGGAAAGGATAGGCTTTCCCTAGCCTATAAAACAAGACAAAAACCAGTCATGGAAAAACAGCAGTCAGTGGCCAGCATCCATATGTTTACTTCTGGACATGAATGGAGAAATGTATTGTTCTGCTATAGCAACATAAGTTCTATTTCCCACTTCAAAGGAATGGTTGAAAAAAACAATGAAAAGGCAGATGGATCAGGGTACATTAAGCCCTATAGGAACAGTGGGTTTATAATAGCATCACAACCACCTGGTTTATAAGTTTGGGTTCTCCGTTCTTGGCTCTTGGTGTTTTATTAGGTGGAAAGTGGGAGTGAGGAGGAAAGACCCAGCTGCTGATGGTCACCTAGGAAGGACTCAGAGTTTACTGTGTTACAAAAGCACCTTCTGAACAAAATACTGTGTGTGCACTTCTGTGCATGACTGATGGACATTTCAGTATCCAAAAATGATTCATCCTTCCAACTCTGCTATAATAAGTTGCATTTCATTTAATCTTCAGACAGTAGAGGCACTGTTCTGTACTTCTATTATATCACTAGGTTCACTATTTTAACACTTCATGATTTTATGGGTGCCTTACCTCTGCTGAATGACTTATTTGCAACACTGCATGCTTCAGAGTAAACTTGTTTCATCTTCCCATATCTACCCCCTCCTCATTTTGAGAATATTGTAATATTTTTGTGGTGGTGTGTGTGGAAGATGGGGGGGGGGTGTCAGTCGTGAATCATGTGATTTCATATTAAATGGGGGACAGAGTGGAGGAGAGGTTGCTAAAGGCTAGTACAATCATATTCACCTCATCACCACACACATCAGGCCTCTCCAAAGCAAAATATTGTGGCAGATGAAAACACAGCAGAGATACAGCATGAAATCAACCCATTGTAACTTTAATTATCTTGTTCATCATGGCAGTAAAAACATGGTTGATGGTGGTAAATGAAGTTGAACAAACTGGAACAAGAATTGTGTCATCTGGACTGCAATAAAGAAAGAGTAATACGGCTCATACACACAAGCCCCCTAGAATATGAGAAAACCTCATCTAGTTTCTTTCACTATCAAAAAACTAAAAGGATCTAAACAGAACTTACCTTTGCAGAAGTTATGCAGATTCTTTTTCAGCAGGCTTTGCCCTTCTGTATCCTTGAAAATGTTATCTTTAATTTGAGACAGTTTATCTGAAACACCTATTAAATTAACCAGCATGTGGGTTCCTGGATTTTCCCTAGATCCCTTTTTTAAAAATGGTTATATCAGCCATTCTCCAGCATTCTAGGACAGATTTGTTGCTGTGTGCCTTTTAGTTGTTTCGACTTATGGCAACCCTATTTTGGGGTTTTCTTGGCAAGATTTGTTCCGAGGGAGGTTTGCCTCCCCCCTGAGGATGAGAGAATGTGACTTGCTCAAGGTCACCCAATGGGTTTTTGTAGCTAATGACTGGCGATGCGAAACCTGGTCTTTTGAGTCTTACTCCAATGCTCAAACCACTACACCAGGGGTCGGCAACCTCCAGCCCGCAGAGGCCTTTCGGCCGGCCCCTGCCCACTCCTGCTGCCACCGATTGTGGCTTTTTGCCGCTCCGGGCGCCACCATTTTATTTCTCAAAATGGTGGCGTCCTAGAGGCGAAGTCTTGTGCGACCATGGGAAAGGTCACCCGAGACTTTGCCACCATTTTGAGAAATAAAATGGTGGCGCCTGGAGTGGCGAAAAGCCGCAATTGGCGGCAGGAGTGGGCAGGGGCCGGCCGAAAGGCTTCTGTGGGCCGCTTCCAGCCCACAGGCCGGAGGTTGCCGACCCCGTTGCCATCACCGGGGCCCTCCAACAGGGCTCCGGCGGCAGCAGCGGGCCTCTGGGTGGTCCGTTGCGGTGGCCGGGGCCCTGCAACAGGACTCCGGCGGCAGCAGCGGACCTCTGGGAGGCCTGTTGCTGTCGCTGGTGCCCTCCAACAGGGCTCTGGCGACGGCAGCAGGCCTCTATGACTTTTTTGCCGGCCTCCAACAGGCCCTGGGGCCCTGTTAGGGGCTGGCAAAGAGGAGGAGGCCTCCAGCACTGGTGGCCCCCACCGGCTTTTTTGCCAGAGGAGGCCTCCAGCACTGGCGGCCCCCACCGGCTTTTTTGTCGGCCTCTGACAGGGCCTGGGGCTCTGTCAGGGGCCGGCAAAGAGGAGGAGGCCTCCAGCGCTGGCAGCCCTGCTGGCTTTTTTGCTGGAGGAGGCCTCCAGCACTGGCAGCCCCCACTGGCTTTTTTGCCGGCCTCTGATGGGTCAGGGGCCCTGTCAGGGGCCGGCAAAGAGGAGGAGGCCTGGCCCCTGGAGAGTGGAAGCTCCACCCCCGGCATGCATCTCTTATTTTCTGTTTACATTCACTTTGTGTAAGTTTTTGTTTTGGCATTGTGGTGAGCATAAAAAGCATTGCAGGTGGGAAGGAGACAGAACCATGTACGCATGTTTGATGCAGAATGGTAGATTATAACTTCAGTAAATAAACAAGGCTATCTGCACTCCAGATTAACTTGTCTTTTATGCCATATATTCACCCACACAGAGAACTTTTGCATAGCCTGCAATTTATTTATTTATTATATTTATACTCTCTCTCTTTTTAGAGGAAACTCAATGTCCCTTCTCCTTTCTTAAACTTTATTTCTATTTCTGTTGCTATTTCCAGTTAGCTTCCTGACATCTGCTAATATAATATGCAATATCAGATCACTGCACATGAAAGCAGGTTGGCCTGTTTGAGGAAATGATTAAAATTAATTTAAAACAGGTACATTTTTTCCTGAAGCCAGCATGCATTGAAGTGATAATACATTAATGTATTGATACATAATAACACATTAATGGCAGAACCCCTCACATCTATTCCCCGTTCTGTGTTTATTGGCAATTTGCAGAAGGGAGGAAAGTAATACCTCTTGCTCACCCAGCCCCACTCTCCCACATGCCTATGTTTCTCCTGAGGCCAAATTTGTTCCTAGTATTATAATTCACATTAGAGGGGGAGAAGTGGCAGGAATGAAGTGCAGATTTTAAAAATGTGATGGATCCTTCCAGTTTAACATTCCTCACCTGCAAATGCCTCACTTCTCTTCCTTAACATTATCGGGCAAATATAATTTTGGGTACCCCATGCTGACAACATAAGATGTCTTTTCAACATAAATATAATAGTTATTTCCTTGTGAATACATCAGTAGTTCACCTCAGATGAGAATGGATAAGAAAATATGAATGTTTAAATGATGTATCTTAAAAACAAAATGAAACAAAACATGGAATCTCTTTGGGCTTTCCCTCCTCATTTTTCCAGCTATGTGTAACTTCATTATATACAATCCCACCCTTTTCCTAGCTTTATTAGCACATGCTTTTATAATAATAAAAATAGTCCTCTCCCTCTGCTTTCCCAGCTGTAGATTTTCCCACCCAGACTTACATTATGAGTCATGACAAATGTATCTGTTTAAAATAAGACAAGTATCTCTTTCTCCTCTTTTTCACCTTTCTAAATATTCCCCACCCATCAACTCTGATTTCACTAAAATATTATTTCCAGTTTCCCCTGAACATTGTGCATCTCTCTTTTCGCAGCAGTTCCCTCTTGCTGTTTCCAGAATAGGGCAGAGTACAGTGATTTCAGGAATTGCTGCCATATTCATTTATAGTAACCATGCAAAGCAGATACAAAGAGCTAAGGCATGGAGGATGCAGACATAGGCCCTGTACAGACTGGCAAAAAGTGCCAGCCTGTGAGTGAGGTGCTGCTGGCAGGACGACATTGTAGCACGCACTGGTCTACATGGCATGTACCACAATGACACACCCCTGGTGCAGCACCGAAATGGCACAGGACCAAAGGGGGATCATCAGACCGCATGGTGGTGGCTATGGCACCCCTTCAAGGGCACAAGAAAGAGCATTTTTTCTGGCTCCTTTTTGTGCTCCACAGAGGCTAGATCGGTACCGTGGCATGCGGTTGCCATCTGGCCAATAAAGGGGCGGCTTCAGACTGCCCCAAAGAGATGGTCTGTGTCTAAAGGGCTTTGAACATCAGAGTTCAAACAACTCATTGCAAAGACATCTTTCTTGAATATTAGATATTTCAGAGAGCAAAGAAGGCAGCAGTGGATACAATGAAAACAAAACAAAATGCACAGGTTATATTGAAATGCAGCATTTAAAATATGATCTTAAAATCTGCTCACTTGTTAAAGTCACATCAGATTTGTTTTTTTAACTTTTATTTATTAAGATTTTATTACAAGTTACTTTTAAAAACATGCAACAATACAACTTATCCAGTTGACCCATATTATCATCATCATCGTTCTACATTTATAACAAACATTCTCTCTAACTAAAAATAACTTCCCAATATTTGTAATTACCCAGATATCTTTAGTTGTAATTTGATTATCAATATGCCTCATTTACTTCAACCTAAAACAATTCTTACCTAGGACCTTTCTTGTATTGTTTCACACCTTTATGCCTACATATTTAAATATTTACCTTAAACTTGACAAAGGAAACAATCTGTATCCATGTTTTTTTTTAAATTTTGCTGTCTCTTATAGTCCATGTTGCGTTTTATATTCCCCTATATTTCTTCCATATGATCCAATATATATACATTTCAGACCTTATGTGAAGCAAATCAAGGATGAAAAATAACAAAAAATACAATTCTAATTAAAGAGATATTTCATATTTCTTGATACAATCTTGCTTATACCCATACCTTTTTTCATATATATATATATATATATATATATATATATATATATATATATATAATCCATTCATGCTTAATATAACTAAGAACATTATCCCAGTCTTTTGAGATTTTATTTATATTTTGTTTACATAAATTTCTAGTCAGTCTGTCTGATTCCATTGCATCAAACAACTTCCTTATCTATTCTTTTCCTGGAATTCGATGCTGTTTCCAAGTTTCTGCCAAAGTCAAAGTCACATCAGATTTGAACTGAAAATGACAACCTTTCAATATGTTTATTGAAGGGTCTATGTTCCCTAAAGGAAAATTATAGCTCCCTTTCAAAGGAAGGATTCTTAGTATGAATTTAAAAGTGATTCAAAATAAGGACAGAAGAATATATAATATTATGTATTCCCAGTTTAAAAAAACCCAACAACAACAGTGCTCCCAATGGTAAGGGAACCCCATTGGGAAAATAATAGACCAGCAATAGATCTCGTGCAATTTTCTTCCCATATTCAAACATTCCAAAGCATTGTAGATGAATTGTTTTGGGTAGAAAAACACAGAATGTGGAAGGTTTGTGTAAAACAAATTTTTTACACCGAAAAAACAATGTTTTCACCAAAGGCTTCCTGCAAAAAGAAAATAGTTAATGTCTGCACAGTAAACACTTTCCTGTGCAAGAAACCTTTCTCCTGTGCAAAAAACAGGTTTTTTTTGTGTGTGTGCAAAACACACACACACACACACAAATTCTATGCAGAATAGTTCCTCAGCAATACTCTAACATGGGGAGAATACTGTGTAAGAATTTTAATTTTCTCCTACAAAATGGAGGGGGAGATTGTTCCTGTATGCATGGATTTACATTCCTAATTCACAAGAAATGCTCCACACTCACAATTTTAGACATATATTCCGATTATATGTTTTTGCATTACATCAGTTCATCACACACTGTCATATATTTTATATATTTTCTGCCACATAGTTGCATGTGTACGGGGAGGGGGAAGATAAAATTTCATGGTTATTGCAATGTTAAATCAATGTGTTTTTCTAGAGCTTGTAAGGGATGGGTGTCACTTCACAGTAGATCATCCCATTGGGATTGTTCTTTGAACAGCTGAAGAACAAATGGATCCTCACCCCAAATGTAATGCTCACATTCCATTCCCAGCCAAATGTGACTTGCACACTTAAATAATGCATTTGGATTTGAGGCTGGATTGTTTACCTTTAACAAAACACAACAAAATAAAACCACCATCAAAGTGTTTTACTCAGTTGTGTTTTCAAAACCAACCATCAGTCTCCACTCAACCATAAAGTTCATTGGGAGAGTGACCTCACTGTCTTAGCTGAGCCTACCTCAAGGGTGAAGCTCCTTCATGCATTTTGTGTGAGTATAACTCACTGTGGGACACATATATGACAGTCAAGGAAAGAGGGAAACAACAATTG
Source organism: Sceloporus undulatus (assembly GCF_019175285.1). NCBI lineage: Eukaryota > Metazoa > Chordata > Lepidosauria > Squamata > Phrynosomatidae > Sceloporus > Sceloporus undulatus. The sequence continues at coordinate 233,156,785 of NC_056524.1, read as the reverse complement.
ATATATACAAATGATTGGAATAACTGAAACAGGGACGTGTCTCAATCACAAAACGTATACATCTATATTAACAATATCAAGTCTCAATAGTCACAAACAAACAACAGTATATACATTAAAAACACTGTGTTGTATTCTTGTGAATGTCAATAGTGATCCAAGTCCATGGAATAAATATATACAGTGTTGGCAGTGAAATTATTCTACTGCTACAACAACAGAATCCAATCAAAAGTCTGGGGAAAAGATCATTGATGGTACTTGCAGCAAATTAGCATGAAGATGTAACATGTGGTTTTCACTGGTAGCAAAGTCCTTCATTAGTTATACGATGGCTACCTCCGGAGTACTCTGTGGCCTGGTCAGCAATCTTCTTATCAGTTAAGTTAAACTGCTTAATGGCATGGAAGCATGGAATACATAATTTGCAATATTAATCCGGCACAGAAAAATTCAATAATGCTGATGAAGACTTTTTGTGAGTCGAAACGGCCACAGAGCCAGTTCTGCCATTAGATGATTAAAGAAAGGGGTTTGATTTAATCAAAATATTAAAACCATGTAGTTGTATTTTTTTAAGAAAAAGGATTTTTTTTAATAATTTTTGACTGTATGTTTTAAACTGTTTTTAGTGTTCTCAATAGTTTAATTCCAGTTAATGTCAATTTTTTGTTAGTTTTGACTATATTGTATTTATTGTAATTTGTAAGTTGCCTTGAGTTCCAGTTCTGGAGAAAATAAGAAAGGTGTATAGTATAGTGAGGCAACTGCCTCCAGTGGCATATGCTGTGAGAAATAATGGTGAGTGTTTGAAAGCAGAGTTGTGAGTAGACAACATGGCATATCTTGCATACTTTAAGTCAGACATCTGCTCTCTGGTGCTTTATGCTGTCACCAGTGTGAAGCAAACTGTTAGTTGAATGACTTTTGGATATGGAAATTACGTAAGTGTTGTCTTACCAAATTCCCAGACTACTCTATTTGGGAGCAACAATTTGACTGAGGACTGAAAGTTAACCAAACTAACAATATGTTCACAATATTTGTAGATCAAAATTACAATTAAAAGATAATTTAAGATTACCAAAATGTTCAACCAAATAAAGACATTTTTGCCCAAGGCTATAAAATCAACAAAGAGCTAAAATACAGAATTAGAGAATTATAGGCATACAGGTTAAAAAGGAAGTACAGTGGTACCCCGGGATACGAATGCGCCGCCTTACGAAATTTCCAGGTTACGAAAAAAATCAATTGAAAAAAAACTGTTCCGGGTTACGAAGGTTATTTCGGGTTACGAAAGAAATTTTGGTGCTTTTCGGCGCTTTTTCGCACCAAATCGCGGCTTTTCCCCATTAGCGCCTATGGGTTTTCGGCTTGCGAAAGCCTTTCGGGTTACGAAAGCGGCGGCGGAACGAATTAAATTCGTAACCCGGGGTACCCCTGTATATAAATTAAGAGGGGATGACTTTGTGATTGTACTGGGAAATCCTTTAGCGAGTATGAGATGTGCTTAGAGAGCTGCTTGGGTCTCTTTCTCTAGAAATCTTCAAAAAGAGGCTAGACAGTTACTTTCTAGGAATGCTCTTGTTGGATTTCCTGCATTGAGTGGTTGGTTGGTCTCAATGGCCTATGGGGCCCCTTCCCCTTCTATGATTCTTTGACTCTCCTCAGTCCAGTCTTCTTCTTCTCAGGGTTTTCCAACACTCAAGAAACATGTTTTTGTTAGTATTAAAAATATTACCCATTATTTTCCTATCTATAACTGAGACATGTGCATGTATTTTCCTCCTTTCCCTTCTGCTATTTCCTTGGGGTATAATTTTAGACTGGAGTGTCCTTGGGACAAGAATCCATTATCTTATACTTTATAAAGCATTATTCTTACTGATGGAACTCAATAAATAAATAAATAAATTTTCCATATCCTTCTCTCAGCTAACAATAGGCTTCATTTACTTTCTGGATTTTCCAGAGATTACCTCATAGGCATAGTCAAGCTATGAAAGCCAGCCTACCAGTTTATTTAATGGTCATAGTTTCTGAGGGTGTGTGTGTGTGTAAGCTATAAGCAAACACATAAACAAAAGGCCTTCAAACTATGCACTGGTTTGGAGGCTAGTGTTGGACAGTACTTAGAACAGCTGTTTCAGCAAACTACTTTAGGCTTGTGATATGCATCATCAACAAAAAGATGAGGTGGAAACTATAGAACCCAGGGTCTCTTACAGAATCTAATGCAAATACTGTATGTTGTGTATTAGCTCTTTGGCTTCCCCCATCAGTCTCTGTTTTGGGGATCCTGCACAGCAATGTAGTACTTTTCTTTCTCCTAGATCTGTTGCATGATTTTATGCAGTTCATTTTTTGTTTTTGTTAATACTAGAAAAGATCCTTTAGTAGTTCACATGCATGTCATTCACTAAGAATCCAGTTTAAGAAAGGCCTAAGACAGCTGTGCTCATGTGTGTGTGTGGGGGGGGGGAGCACACCATATTGACAATTGGTCAGTGTCTTTAAAAATACCTGGAAAATGTGCAAGTTTTCAAGTTCTTCAGAACTCTTGATCAGCCTAAGTGGTAAAAAAAATTGAGGGGGAGGGGGGGGGGGGAGAAAGAAATCCAGAAATTAGGCTAGACATTGTAGCCATGAGCTCAACACTTTCAGTCTCAAAATGGAGACTGAAAATTGCATAAATAACTGATAAGTGTCCAAATAGTAGGCATAAATATCCTGAAGACACCAGATCCCATTTAATCTTAGAAGCTAAGCAAGGTCAACCCTGGTTAGTGCCTGGATGGGAGACTGCCAACAAATACCAGATGTGTTAAGCTATATTGCAAAGGAAGGAACTGCAAACCAACTATGAGTATTCTTATCCCAAGAAAATATTATAAACAAACAAGCAAACAAACAAGCTTCATTTATATACCACTGTCCTGGACTGCAGCCAGCACTCACAGACACAGGCCGATAAGAATGGCTCAGCCCAGCAAGTGGATGCAAAACACAGACCTTGCAAGGATTCAGTGTGAAAGCAGTCCTAGAAGTCAAGCCGAGGTCAGGATACCAGAAGTCAAAGCAATCCAAAAGCCAAGCCGGAGTCAGAGTGGTCAAAGCAGTCCGAGGTCAAAGCAGCCAGAAGATAACAAGGGTCCAGTCCGAGGTCAAAGCAACAAGGAATCAAGATACAAGAAGCCAGTGCTAGCAGCAATCACACCAAGGGATCATGCAATAAACTCTGAGAAACAGTGAAGGTCTCTCAACAGTTTAAGTAAGGGAAACTCTCCCCCATGCCACCTGAGGCTGGTTGGCTGATTGCCTCTCTGCAATCCTCTTGGATCTGCGCCTGAAAGCACTCTCAGCCCTTCTCTCTTTGAATGTAGGCACCTCCAGGCAAGCTTCCTCCCCAGAGTCACCACTAGGCTGTTGCACCATAGGAGCACCCTCTCTAGCACTAGAACCTGGATGGACCTCCTCCTCTGGGGCTGGAAGAGCACAGCTGGGACCTGGCAGAGCAGGATTGCCACCTGGTGTAGCCTCAATCAGCTCTTGCTCTGGAGGAGGCCCATCCTCCTCCTCCTCATCCTCCGAGAGCTGATCTTGGCTGGCTGTGACAACTGCTTCATATTGCCTAAGCAGTGTCTAAGCGGTTTACAACTGTAAGCTAATTTGCTCCCAACAATTTGGGTACTGACTTTAGCAACCTTGGAAGGATGCAAGCCTGAGTTGAGCTTGAGCCCTTTTCCTGGTCTTGAATTTGTAACCTTCTGGTTTTGACTGAGTGGCTGCAATACAGGCATTTAACAACTGCGCCACCAGGGTTGCCATAAATTGACAGGTGGCATGAAGGCACAGACACACAAAGGCATGCAGATATCTGGAATTACTTAACAGAGCACAATTAACAGTTCATATGAGGCAATGAAGCCATGGTTAGGTTCCATTTCTGAAAATACAAATGCCATCTGCAGGTCAGATATCTGTTGTTGCCATAGATGAGTTCCTGAATGAACACAGCAGAGAAATATGGAGGAAACTGAGAGTAGAAAGTTACTTCTTAAAGCCATTAGTTACAATTATTGTTCCAAACCCCAATAGGTAGTTAGTCACCTTACAGTTAAAAAATAATAATTATAACAGTTTACATTTTAACTGTTTACCTTACAATTTAAAAAGTAATTATTTCCTCTTTACTTGCTCAACTCAATAATAAGTGTATAACTACATTACATTGTGATTCTATTGTAAGAAAAGATAGGTTCAATTTTTTTGGTGGGGTTTTCGGGCTATGTGGCCATGTTCTAGCAGAGTTTCTTTCTGATGTTTCACCAGCATCTGTGGCTGGCGAAACGTCAGAAAGAAACTCTGCTAGAACATGGCCACATAGCCTGAAAACCCCACAAAAAACTATGGATGCCGGCCATGGAAGCCTTTAACTTTACATAGCTTCATTTCTTTTGTAGTTAATACTTGTTGTTTTTAAAATAACATCTGAGTGTTACAAGATGTTGGGTTGTGATAGAACCACTCTTCTCCTGTCTAGCTCATTACCACCTAAACATACAATATAAGGCAGCAGCACTAAAAGCAATAGAAGACCAAAGTGGTACCATGGGATGTTCCTTCTGGACTATTTAGCAAACCTCCCTTAACTTTAAAATAACTAAAAGGTTAGGGTTGCACAGAAGGTGAGAAGTTATACATTACAATCACATAAGTAAATTCTTGTTACAGTGTAACATACCACAGTGGATTGCAGTTATACATTTGTTATAGAGAAGAGGAATTTATTGCAATGAACTCAATATTTGTAACTAGTTCTATCCAAATTCAGAAATGGAAGAGTCTGTATGTACAAAGCTTGAGATTAAACAGTAGATGGTGCACAGGTTTAAAAAGCCAGTTGGGGGAGCTGAGACCACTGCTAACTACAAAAGGCCAAAGGCTTGAATCAACAAGAACTTATACAAGGAACAGTGATATGAAGAAAGAGTGAACTTATAAAGAGCACTGGAAAAGAGAAAAGAAAAGAAAGTAGATGACTAATATTTATGGAGAGCAATTTGTGCTAGTTCCCATCAGGAAGCTGTTGTGAAAGGATAGGTGATGTTCTCATATGTTTTTATTGAGCACATTTATATCCCACCTTTCTTTCTTCAAGGTACTTCTCGTGAACATCACAGGCATCTTCTCTGACAGCTAAGCAATGAACAGATTCAGATCTTCTTAGCTTCAGTTTAGCTGTTACTTCAGGTGCCTTTAGACACTGAAACATTGCTGCCTTACAATTCACATGTTTTGAAATCTCAAGTCGGGGCAGGCTATCTGAAGGACTACCTCCTCCCATATGAATCTGCTTGAAAGCTAAGATCATCATGAGAGGCTCTGTTACTTGTCCCGTCACTCGGTGTGGCTTGGCTGGTAGGCTTTTTCTATAGCAGCAACCAGACTGTGGAACCTGAGAGAGATCAGAGTGGTTCTTTCCTTCCTGAATTTCCAATGTGTAGAGAAGATTGTGCTTTTGGACATGGCCTTTAATGTTTTAAAAATGGTTTTATCAATTGTATATAATCTCAAGGGCCTTTGTGGGTTGAGAAGCAATAAATAATTGCATTTAAAAATAATTTGTTTCCATTCCACTTATAGAAAAATGCAAATTTTGGGAAGTTCTTATCATAACACAAACCAAAATATTAAACCACTCTTGGACTGGTCAGATTCAACAGGTGGAGTCCCAACATGGAGAGGATTATATTGGTTGACCTGCCACACCAAAAAATCTCCTTTTTTTTTAGAAAACAAACTGAACAAAGTTCTCATCCACCCCTAGCAAAACAAATTGGGCCATAATCAGGCAGTGATTTCATAGGGTGAATGAAACTCTTCAACATTATGTTAACCACGATAGGATTTTAATGTTTTCTCCGTGGATTGCAAATCTGAAGAGGAGATATCTATCTTGTTACATGGTTAGTGAACTGTATTCATCTTGGTAACAAGTTGTATAGATCTTCTTTAAGTATTAACGCTTTATCTTGCTCACTTATATTTTCCCTGCTGAATCTTCTTTATCTTTATATGTTATTTTGCCATCTCTGTGTGTTTCCTGTAGTAAATTGGCACAATAGATAGGAAAGTGCTGTTTTAGAGGCTAGATTAGCAGCAATGCTATAATTTACTATTTTCCTCCTTATTCTATGTTGTTCATGATCCAGGAGTTTACTAATGCAATACATTATGATCTGTGAAGGCATGTCGGGTTAATCCTAATGCTTTGGCATCCAATAGCTTTATGTACTGAGAGAGGCTCACATCTCTTAAATCTGAAATATATTAAGTTTTTAAAGATGTAACAACAGTAATCCATACATCTGCTTTTAGGCCCAGCTTACTTATGATTCCCTCTCCATCCCCACTCCCTGAATGGGGCTTGTAGGCACCTGACATTGCTGTTCTAAGAGACAAACCAGATGATATATTAAATAAGTAAATGCTTTTTTTTGAGGGGGGGGGGCTTTTTTGTTATTTAAATAGATTTTACACAATAAGAATACTTTTGTCCTTTAAAGAGAACATGCTCAATCAAGATCCAGACTTTGACATGTGGATGTGGATGAGAGGATCATTGGGTGACATGGTTATATTTTTTTCTCAAGATAAACAGTCCTATTCTAAATGGTCATATTATCCATGTGATCCCAAGGGCTTATAGGTACTACTTACAAACTTTTTTAAAAAAAGTTAATGCTTGTACTTGACTCATTGTGACATCGTTTTAACTATTTTATTTTGAATGCTTATTCTTGGATTATTTGACTATTTTTTATTACATATCTTACAGTTGTTCATCACTCCTGGGCATTTCTTATGAAAAGTCCAGTTATAAATTTACCAAACAAATGATTTACAAACTTCACTGAGTTAACATGAGCTAGTTTAGCCCTCAGTGTGCAAGAGGTTGTGAATAGCTGGTTTAACCTGACAGAAGATTCAGGCTTTATTAACCATCAATCTGATTCACTACACTGTTAAGCTAAATACTAGGATTTAAGCTGTTTGCATTTTCTGTATGCTAAGCATCTTGACTTCAGCTGGGTTTGTATCGAGATGCATACATACATTGTGATGAAATATTCTGCTGCTTGGCAGTGCAATCCATTATAGATGCATGCACTTAAAAAGGTAAGACTGGCAGAATTTGTATTTACAGCAGCACACTTTTTAAACATCACCCGCTACATTATTTAAATGTGCTTATCATGCCTTAGATATATGTAAATAAGTCCCAGGAGTGAATGCAAGCAAGCAAATAGGTACTTTATTTTGTGGTATCATACTATTTATTGCTGAAGCTTGTTTGCTTCAGTTTGGGAACCCTTTTTCAGTTTATTACATACATACACTGCATAGTTTCTTGTTACCAAAGAGAATATTTACACTTCTGGAAACAATACAGCAATGAGCCCTAATGGGGAAAAAGGTTCATGTCTGGTCCACTCCTGATAGATCATTGAGTTAAATCCAATTGCTAGTCCCCAATAGAGTAGACCTATTGAATCAGTTGCAGAATAGTGAATTAGCACATTTGTAAGTGCCATTGATTCAATGGGTCTACTCTGCTTGGGACTAACAATTGGATGCAGCCCTCTGGATTTTACAAAACCCTATTGAATGCTGTGTTTCAAGCAGAAAAACAAACTAGGCCACTGACCTTTCCCATGACCTTGACACAAATTCCAGCTCCATTGACCAGCAGAAGGTAAACATGAATGGGACCTGTCCTTTCCTCTTTTTCACCAAGGCTCACTCATTTCAAAATGACAGAGGCAGAACAGAGAACCATAAGTTAGGTCTGAAAGGCCTTTTCTTAATAACAAAATCCCCTCAGGGCCTCACATTCCTTTCTTTCTGATTTAAGGAAATCGAGTCATTTTGTTCAAATGCTGATTTTTAACACTGCATGTTGTTGACAGTTTTAATAAATGGTATGCCCGTCAAACAATACTGTTAAGCAGGTTTACTTTAAGGAAAGAATGGTATCTCTTGATCTTTTTAAAATTAAAATATACAAGCAATACAAGAAACTATTTTTGAAGAATGAATTTTCACTGACACTTCAGATTTATCTTTTCTTGACCCACTTGCTGTTTAGAAAGGTGCAGCATCACCTTTCCTCTGCTTCTTTGTTATACCTTTAGATTAATAGTGAACACCCCTACCAAGCTGCTCAGATGGGAGTTGTGTTGAGTTCAATGAGACTTAGGTCTGAAACAGACTGGCTGTAAGCGCAGGTTGGGGGCTGTATGGGGCATGGCTTTTAGATGGCAGGCAGCATTGTGGTGCTCTGGCGGTGTGGCATTTATAAGCCTCATGCCACAGGAGTGCTACAAAGCTGCTGGAATGGCGGAAAGGGCAGCCTTTTGCTGGCTCAAAAATGAGCGGCATTTTGCCACCTTTTTTGAGCTGGCAAGTAGCCGGATCAAGGCTATGGCATGCAGTTGCCATAGCCCTGATCTGGTGCTCAAAGCGGTGACATGAAGCCATCCCTTCAGGGCTGTCTGTTTTGGCCCTTACTTGCAGGTAAGTCTGCCTAAGAGTATGATGGGAGCAATGAATGATGGCTCCACTCGTGGGGGGAAAATGCCTGAATCTGTCTGTCAGAATTACCATGTTTTTCAGCCTTTGATTGACTGCAAGTATATGCTAGTTTATGCATGTGCCTCTTAGTAAGAGGAGAACAAGTAGCTTAATTGTTCAGTGAGTCCATAAAGGAGTACAATAGTTCAGATATGTAAATCTATGAAGATTTTCATACCTGGCTGAATCGCTGGTAAAACATCCTTCAAAAGTCCCTCAAACGTGGAGGAAGCACATGTGTCTGGAAGCCTGGCACACTTCCTCAATCATCATGCAGTCATCGCTCCCTCTAGTGTCCCTTAATTGTCCCAAGGGGAGTGGATTTCCTATGAACGCAAACTTAGCATCCCCTGGAATGATTCAGGATTCTAAGAGGGAGCGACGATTGCATGACGATTGAGGAAATGTGCCAGGCTTCCACGTTTGAGGGACTTTTGTCGGCTGTTTTATCAGTGATCCAGCCAGGTATGAAAATCTTCTATGTTAATATTATCACTTTCTGAACTGATCCTGTTGCTTTACATACCTCCTCCCTCACTTCCTGTGCTATGTTTTCCTTTTTCTCTCCCCCCCAAACTCAATAATTTACTAGCAGCTACTGATTCTTTTTATATCATATAGCATAAATACATTAATCATCTGGAGTGCTACCAGAGCAAAGTGCTGTTGCACTTGCTTCGCTTAGAAATTCCTGACTGAGTTTGCTCTCCTCCACAACTTTACATTTCTAAACACAAATACCAACATCTTGAGCTACAGTTCCAAAATTGGTTGGCTTCAAAACTTCCAGCCCACTACATCATACTTGTTTAGTAAACATTTTCAATCATCTCCAAAGTCATAAAACCCTGAAGCTTTATAGTAACAAAATACGTATTTGTCTCCTTAAGTGCTTGTCTGTAATTCAGTTTAATGATGGTGCACTTTCTTCACGGTCTCTCCTTGCCTAGAGGGTAGTTTGTATTGATTTAGTCATTGTGTTAGTCTCAGTAACAAAGTAGCACATAAAACACAGACAAGGAAAGGAGAAACTTTGTTTAGACAGGAAAATATATTTATCAGTGAAAGAAACTTTGTATTCAAGATATGTTTTCAGAACCTGTAATACTAAATGAAATAATTGATGAGCATTATGTATCTGTATATATTTCACTGTAGGAACTCCTTCCACTTCCAAAATTAGCAGTTAGTGTGAAGAGTTGAAATTAAATGTATCAGGTTAACTGCATCCATTCAACATGCAAATTTCTTAATTTAATTTAAAAAAATTCACAGATTATGCTTCAGGGTACAATACGACATGATTTCTTTACCTCAGAGTATTGTGCCACAGAAGAAGACTATCTAATAAACAGCTGCTACTTTGGGCTAATAACATCACATTTTGTACTAGCACATTACATCTATTGTAAATGGTTTGCTCATTTGTAAATGGCCAGTTCCTCTTCGAAAATGAATGAAAACAATCAGTGAAAATTAGAACTTGTTTCCATTAATATAAAGGCTAGATATATAGCTAGAAACATAGACAGAAACAAACACATTCTTAGGGAAGGAAAGAATATTATGATAGTGATAAGGGGTGCTTGTCTGCATCTGGGGATGTCCTTCAAAAGAAACCAGTATTTCATGATAATTTTTTATGAGATTAATTGATTCTACTGACTGTTTTAGTCTACTGTGTACTAACAAGTCTCTCAAATTTGTTGCTCTTTTGGTAGTATCAAAAGAGCAGGAAAGAATATTATACACAGCAGAAGTACAGTATTAAAAATGTTTTAAGTCAGAGTTTCATGTCTTTTAAATATTTATTTACTCTGTACTCTGCATCGTATTCATGCTAAGAATAGTAAGATTTCACAGTAAAAACATAGAGAGAATCAACAACTAGACCAACAAATGCTGAAATAAAAATAGCAGCACCAAATCCGATGTGTAAACCCAAGGAAAGCAACAATATTTTCAACAGAAAGAAACTGCTGAATAACCCTGTGCATAAAGAGAAGAAAGGCATTCCAGAAATGAATAGACATTCCACAACTTCAAAGGTCCTGTTCTTTGCTCTTGCTCTCTTTTCTTCAGAACTTGGAGGCACACTTAAGAAGGTATCTGAAAAGTTAATGGTCAATAAGTCTGTGAGAGTATCCCCAAGGTGCTTTGGTTCAAAGTCATTTAGGCCTCTTAAAGGTCAAATACAAAACAAATTAGTAGCTACTTATAAAAATGGCAAAATAAATTCCCTGTTCCTATTAGAGGAGCCCTGGTGGCGCAGTGGTTAAATGCCTGTACTGCAGCCATCCACTCAAAACCACAAGGTTGCTAGTTCAAGACCAGCAAAAGGGCCCAAGCTCAACTCAGGCTTTCATCCTTCCGAGGGCGCTAAAATGAGTACCCAGACTGTTGGGGACAAATTAGCTTACTTGCTAATTAGCTTACTTGCTGTTCACCGCTATGATCTTTGGAATAGCGGTATATAAATAAAACAAATTATTATTATTATTATTTGTTAGTAAGGTTCCTAGATTAGCAGCATCCCATTCCCTGAGATGTTAAGGTCAAAACCTGAGACTGGGGTGGGTGGGTGTACTTTTTATGATCACATGGGTAGGGCACGCATGAGAGCCTTCCAGGATAACTGATTGTGGGGGGTGACATGAGAAAAAAGCAAATGGGCCCAGAATTTTAGTAAAATCGAGGTAAATCTAAGTACTAAGGCAATCCAGATCCAAGTGGGAGGTGATGTTGGATAGAATCATAGCACTGTAGTTGCCTATTATCAAATGCCTCCTAGAAATACACGGTGATTACTGAAAACTTCAGCACTTAACCTACTATGTGGCAACCCTACCATTTAGCTCACTGCTTATTCTTGAACCAAGTCTTCAAAGGCATCCCTGTGTAGAAGGCACTGAAGTTTTTAATCTAGATATTATTAGAGCACGTGTAGGTTGGGATTCAAGAAGACCTAATGTCTGTTACTATTCCTTGATGGCATCTGGAACTTGGAGAATAGGCAGCAGAAATGTTAAAAAAAGTGCTCAGGACAAATTTTTCAGGAAGGAATACTTTTATCAGAAGTGCAACATTTCTTTGAATCATGCCTTGAGCAAATGCCTCCAGACAATTTCAGGTGACTATGGCCTGTTACAGACGGGCATAAAGTGCATCCTGGGGATGTACTAGGGTTGGGGAAAGTGCATGCCTTACGCACACACCTAACCCTAGTACGTCCCCAGGATGTACAAAATGGCGGCTCCCGTTCCACACGGGGGCTGCCATTGCTACATCACCACCGCGCCGCCTCCAAACAAGGTGGCGCAGTTGTGATGTACTGGCGCCATGTCAGGGCGCATAGAGCACCCTTTCTGTGGCGCCAGAAGGAGCTCCGAAATGGAGCTCCTTCTGGGATTTGTGTCGCTGGCACAGCCTTTAGACAGCTGCACCAGCGACGCAAGGCATAAAGGGGCCGAGCGGCCCCTTTCTGCTTGTCCCCGCCGCCATCGGGTGTCCTTGGGGCATGATGCCCCAAGGACACCCCTTTCCAGGCCACAGGGAAGCGGCCTTTTGCTGCTTTCCCGCAGCCTGAAAGCAGCGGATCGGGGCCCCAGAGGCTGCCATTCTGGCAGCTGAGGCCCCGATTTGGCGGGGAAAGGAGCGTCTACAGGTCGCCTCAAAGGGGCAGTCTGCAATGCGCCAAAATTTCATTCGCACTTGATCATGCAATATTCAGGATCTCTTAAAATAAGTAAGATACATTTCAATGATAATTGCGTAAGTGAGAAATATTTGGCTGAGATTTATACATTTCAATAATTAAAATAATATTTTAGTTCTTAACATCTCAGTTATTAAAATAGTTGAAATCTGTACTATCTGCACCAGCTCATTTCAAGCTTCGGATGGAAGAAATATAGATTTAAAGCTTCATTATGGTCAAAACATAGAAAATATGCAGAATTTAAGTTTGATTATTACATATTTGTAGGGTTATTTCATAAATCTACTATCATTATCATTATTTTATTTTATACATATATATTTTATTTATATTTATATTTATTTAATATTTTCATAAATATCCTGCCATTTCTCCAAAACTCAAAGTATATAAAAATTAAAACGTGTACTGATAAAAATACACACAAAGACCTTAAAAATATGTAAATGCAAGTAAGCTATCCCCAGAATTAAAACTCATAGTAATAAATCATTTGTCTTTATAACATCCTTTATATCATGCAAACGTGGCATCATTAGCTGCAACTGTTTCCCAAAGAAATTCAGCAACCCAATCAATCTTATTCTTGTAAGTTATTATACATATATACATGAATATAGCTCTTGCCACATATTACCTGAAAGATTAGTGGAGGAAAGGGCACATTGAAATGCTGAAAGTATAATAATCAAAGTAGAATATAGAAAAGTTACTTTTTGGATCAATATTCCTAGCGTTCTGTAGTCAACATGGCTTAAGCCAGGATAGCTACCAAATTCTGTGGGTTTTTCATTAACTTTATGAAGCTCTTAGATCAAGTGTGAGTTCTTTATGGGTTATATTAGGGATGGAAGAATGAGACTGTTTTCACTTTCAAGCAGTTTCTAGCAGTTTCCTGTATAAGGCAGCAGCTTCCTGAATACAGTGGTACCTCGGGATACGAAATACCCAGGTTACGAAATTTCCGGGATACGAAAAAAATCCCATTGGAAATAATTGTTCCGGGTTACGAATGTTTTTCGGGTTACGAAAAAATTTTTTGGTGCTTTTCGGCGCTTTTTCGCACGAAACGCGGCTTTTCCCCATTAGCGCCTATGGCAATTTGGCTTACGAAGGCTTTTCGGGTTACGAAAGCGGCCGCGGAACGAATTAATTTCGTAACCCGAGGGAGCAGTGTATGTCTTCACTGAGAAAGAAGTAAGCAGGCTTGGTATAGTAAGTCAATGATTGAGATGGCCAGACTTTGAAAATGGGTCTTGTGTGTGAGGTTGCATTGTTTCCTCACTTGCAGACCTCACATAAACAGGCTGAATGTTTGCATTTAACTATAGTCATTTGTTCATAACTCTCTTAAAATTCCCAACCTGTGAGCATCATTTACTGTTCATTATTTGCAAATGCATTTTTCATGCTATCTGACTGAAGAACTGGTAGAAGCCTTTCTTTTCCTACAAATGAAGTTGTATTTGCAAGTTTCACTTGTCATTTCCATTGCAAGAGTTTGTATTTTAGAATTTTAGCAATGCCTGAGAGCTATAATTACATGTAGTTACGGCATTTTTTAAGAGTGATACATTATGCTTTCTCTGCTATTACTCATATGTATTGATGCAGCATATTAAGTTATAAAGAATTTATCACATACACAAACTAAATATGACATTCATTGTTTGTCAACTTCTGTGAAAGTTTTGTGGAAGGAATGCTTGAGGAATTTGGACTTTGCAAAAAGTAGTAGCAACTGACCCATCATTCCTGGATCAGAACATAGCTATTTATTACATGTTCCACTTCTTTAAATGTTGCACTGCAGTTCTTGCCTCAAAAATGTAGTAAGTGCATGTAAAATACATATTTGGAAAGCAAATATGTTCAACATAATATTTTAAGAAAACAAATTTAAAGGCATGTTTTCAAATGTGGGAAAGGGATAGAAAAATTGTGTGAGTCAATATTTGTGAAAGTGACATGACTGGAAAGTGACATGATTTGTCCTTCCCTTTGTTTTACATGTGAGACTATAAACATTTATCTTACAACTTCTTATGAGAGCAACATCTTACCATTGCTCAGTCATTATTGGCTTCATCCTTTCATTACATTCATGTAACATTAAACAGATCTTTTGAGCTCTGCTTTAGGATTCAGAAAGTTACCTTTTGGACTACAACAGCCAGAATCCCCTAGATAACATGGCCATTAGCTAATAGTTTTAGTTCAAAAATCTAACTTTTCCAAGTTTTGTTCTACATGTGTGTGAGACTAAAAATATACACATTTGTTTCTGTTTTAGATCAAATTCCAATGATAAATGCCTTTGGGTGTTTTCTGTTTCCATTGAGAATATCTACCCTTCTCCATAATAATAAACCTTGGCTTGAATTGTATTGCTAATGTCAAGATGACCCATTGACTCAATGGGATAAACTAATGTGTTGACTCACTATTTAACAATGGTTCTACAGTTGACCCTCCACATTCATGAAGGATCCCTGTGAATGTAAAAAAATCATGAATAATCCCCTTCCCCAGTTACAGGGTGAGGAAGGGGTAGAAGTTGAGTGCATAGTTGCTTCTCTTCTCTCTCCCTGCTGCCCTGAACTGGATCAGCTGGGCCATTTACAGGGTGGGAGGGAGGGGTTGAAGAGAAGCATGCACATGCTCCTCTCTCCTTCTTCGTTGCCTCAGAGAGCTTACCTTCACTCTCTGAGGACTCATAAGGAAGCCGGGGGGACTCTTGTGCAATGCTCTCACCTGTCCTCCAATGCCTCAGATAGCTCAGACAAGCTCTATGAAGTAACAGAGGAGGGGGGAGGAAGAGAGGCTTGTGTGATAGTCTCCTGCATTCCTTCTGATGTCTCAGAGAGCTTGCCTGAGCTCTCTGTGGCACTGGAAGGGAGGAGGGGGAATTGTGCGTGCTTCTCTCATCACTCCTCCAGTGTCTCAGAGAGCTCAAGCAAGCTCTTTAAGACATCAGAGAAGAGGGGGAGAAGCACATGGGTGAGTCCCTTGTCTTCCTTCTGATCCCTCAGACAGCTTACCTGAGCTCTCAGAGGCATTGGAAGGGAGGTGGGGAATTGTGCAAGCTTCTCTCGCCTCTCCTCTGATGCCTCAGGGAGCTTGCCCAAGGTCTCTGGGGCACTGAGAAGGGGGAAAGCAGCACACGCATACCCTTCCCAGCTGCTCCCTCCCTCCTGGGCTTCCTCTGCCATAAGGGGAAAAGCCCAGGAAGGAAGAGGAGGGGGAGTGTGTGAACATGCAGCATGACACTCGCAAATAATCAAATTTGCGAATGTCCAAGCTATGAATGTGGAGGGAATGCTGTACTCTAGTTGGTACTAAGTAGGACTGAGGCCCTTGATTCTATCATTGCATACACTGCTAATAGGGCTAGTACAGGGAGAGGATGTAGTTCTTTCACATTTTTGCTGAAACATTTACCTGGATTTTTTTTCAGATTATTGATGAGTAAGAATTTTATTTGGTTCAGTTCTTGATAAGAAATTGCCAAAATTTTCATATTTCTTCATATATATATATATATATATATATATATATATCAGAAAGAACTTGAAATTCTTTAAAAAACTGAATTTGAAAGAAAGAGAAACAGGCTTTCAGTTTTGTCCATTTTTATTTCAGATTGTGTCATCATGTAACATCCAATTTCTGGTGCCAAAATGCACTAATCTCTTCTATTAGTAAGGATAGGAATGAATGAATGAACAAAGAAATGAGTAAATATTTTTGAGCAATACATTTATTTGGGTCACAAACCTTTAAAAAGAAAATACAGTTGACCAAACCATGATCAGAATCAATCAGTTCAAGCAATATAAAACAGTGTAAAATAATATAAACAGTCAAAGGAAAGTAACATTGGACTAAACTGTAGGCTTTGGGTTATTGCCCACATCCTGGTTGTGTAACACAACAGTTTCCCACAGAATCAGTTTTCCCAAACACTGTCTTTCAGAAGATAAGAAATATTCTGCTAGGGACCACAATCTGCTTTCAGCCACGGACAAATTGGTTCATTCATGATATGGAACCCCCCTGATCCTGCTTTCTATATTGCTTGTTCACAGCAAAGTAGATCAAACCTGTCCAAAACAGAAGCCTTCCTAAATCAAGCAACAGAGCAATGGTTCTTCATCTTTTTGAATCACAGACCACTTTGAAACTAATGACAGTTTCACATAAAATATAAATGCAGAATTTTGTTTACAATTGGAATTGGAAGGTGATTTCTATGTAGTAGTGATGCGTGACTTCAACTATCCTGATATTTGCTGGAAGTCAAGCTCAGCCAAATCCTCAAGGTCTAGCAAATTCCTCATTTGCCTTGGAGACAATTTCATTGTCCAAAAGGTGGAAGAGGCAACAAGGGGATCAGCTATTTTGGATCTGATCCTAACCAACAGGGATGTCCTAGTTAATGGAGTGCAAGGGGTGGGATGCTTAGGTGGGTGTGATCATTTATTCCTGGAGTTTGTTATACAGTGGAAAGGAGAAGTCAGGCATAGTCAGACAACCATTCTAGACTTTAGGAAAGCTGATTTAGTAAACTTAGAGAAATACTGGGGGTGATCCCATGGTCAGGAATACTAAAAGATAAGCGAGTTCAAGACAGATGGGAGTTTCCCAAAAGGGAGATACTGAAGGCACAATTTCAAACAGTTCCAATGAGGAAGAAAAATGGGAGATGTCTCAAGAAACCAGGATGGATGATTAAGGAACTTTCAACTGAGCTAAGTTTTAAACGGAACATGTATAAGAAATGGAAAAACAGGGAAATCACCAAAGAGGAATTCAAACAAATAGTGAGCATGTGTAAGGGTAAAGTCAAAAAAGCTAAAGCACAGAATGAAATCAGGCTTGCTAGAGAGGTTAAGAACAACAAAAAGGGCTTTTTTGGGTATGTCTTCAGCAAAAGGAAGAAGAAGGAAACGGTAGGGCCACTGCGTGCAGAAGATGGCAAAATGCTAACAGGAAACAGAGAAAAGGTACAATTACTCAACACCTTCTTTGCCTCAGCCTTCTCAGAAAAGGAAAAGGGTGCTCAATGTGAGGATATTGGAGCGGAGGACAGAATAGGGGAATTTCAGCACAGAATAAGTAAAGAGATAGTACAGGACTATCTGGTTAATCTAAACAAATATAAGTCTCCAGGACCAGATGAACTACATCCAAGGGTATTAAAAGAACTGGCAAATGTAATATCGGCACCATTGGCAATAATCTTTGAGAACTCCTGGAGAACAGGAGAAGTCCCAGAAGACTGGAGAAAGGCAAACGTTGTCCCCATCTTCAAAAAGGGGAAAAAAGAGGACCCCAACAATTATCATCCAGTTAGTCTGACATCAATACCAGGAAAGATTCTGGAGCAGATCATTAAACAAAGAGTCTGTGAACATCTAGAAAACAATGCCATAATCATAAAAAGTCAACACAGGTTTCAGAGAAACAAGTCATGCCAGATAAATCTAACCTCTTTTTTGATAAGATCACCAGCTTGGTAGATGAAGGGCAGGGGTAGGCAACCTTTTTGAGCCGGGGGCCGGGTTGCTGTCCCTCAGACAACTGGGGGGCCGAAGCCAAAAAATAAATAATTAATCAATTTTTAAAAAAATTAAATAAATAAATAAACCGGGACAAATGTAGGACAAAATTTGCAAACGGTGGACACTTTTTTAAAAAAAGTGGAGGATACATGAAAAAATTTGCTGATTTTTAAAAAAGTGTTAATATGAATGCATATTTCTGAGGCTTCTATAGACAATTACCCCTGCGTGCGACAGGCCAAAGGCCCCGGCGGCAATCGGCGGCAGGACCGGGCTGGGGCCGGTCCCAAGGCCTCGCCGGGCCGCATTCGGCCCGCGGGCCGCAGGTTGCCTACCCCTGATGAAGGGAATGCTTTGGATATAGTATATATTGATTTCAGTAAGGCCTTTGACAGGGTTCTCCATGACATTCTTGCAAACAAGCTAGTGAAATGTGGGCTAGACAAAGTAACTATTACATGGATTAGTAATTGGTTGACTGGCCGAACCCAAATGGTGCTCAACGATGGCTCCTTTTCATCCTGGAGAGAAGTGACCAGTGGGGTCCCACAGGGCTCTGTCCTGGGGCCAGTGCTATTCAACATCTTTATCAATGACTTGGATGACAGAATTGGGGGTATACTTAAACTAGGAGTAGCTAATACCCCAGAGGACAGGATCAAAATTCAAAATGACCTTAATAGATTAGAAATCTGGGCCAAAGCTAACAAAATGAATTTCAACATGGGGAAATGTAAGATACTGCATTTAGGGCAGATACAGTGGTGCCTCGGGTTACGAAATTAATTCGTTCCGTGGCACCGTTCGTAACCCGAAAAGCCTTCATAAGCCGAATTGCCATAGGCGCTAATGGGGAAAAGCCGCGATTCCGTGCGAAAAAGCCGAAAAAAGCACCAAAAGTTTTTTCGTAACCCGAAAAAACATTCGTAACCCGGAACAATGTTTTCCTATGGGATTTTTTCGTATCCCGAAAATTTCGTAACCTGGGTATTTCGTATCCCGAGGTACCACTGTATAGGATGGGGCTTACTTGACTGAATGAGACTATGTGTGAAAGGGATCTGAAAGTCCAAGTAGATCAGAAACTGAACATGAGTCAACAGTGCGATGCGGCAGCTAAAAAGGCCAATGTGATTTTAGGCTGCATCAATAAAATTATAGTGTCTAGATCAAGGGAAGTAATAGTGCCACTGTATTCTGCTCTGGTCAGGCCCCACCTGGAATATTGTGTCCAGTTCTGGGCACCACAATTTAAAAAGGATGCTGAGAAACTGGAGCATGTCCAAAGGAGGGCGACTAAAATGGTGAAGGATCTGGAAACCATGCCCTATGAGGAACGACTTAGGGAGCTGGGGATGTTTAGCCTGGAGAAAAGAAGGTTAAGAGGTGATATGATAGCCCTGTTTAAATATTTGAAGGGATGTCATATTGAGGAGGGAGCAAGCTTGTTTTCTGCTGCTGCAGAGACTAGCACCTGGAGCAATGGATGCAAGCTACAGGAAAAGAGCTTCCACCTCAACATTAGGAAGAACTTCCTGACAGTAAGGGCTGTTTGACATTGAAACAAACTCCCTCAAAGTGTAGTGGAGTCTCCTTCCTTAGAGGTCTTTAAACAGAGGCTAGATGGCCATCTGTCGGGGATGCTTTGATTTAGATTTCCTGCATGGCAAAAGGTTGGACTGGATGGCCCTTGTGGTCTCTTCCAACTCTATGATTCTATGATTCTATGACATAGAGTAGCATGGAATACAAAGCATTACAATGAACTGTTAAAAAGACTGAATTATTTACCTTAAAAGTTACTGTGAAGGAAAATAAATTAAAGTAACATGAGGAAAATAAATCACTTCTTTGTATGCAATCTTTGAAGCCTATCTATTGACCCATTGGGAAAGAAACTACGAAAGTGAGGCCTGCAGGTAGCATATGGACCCCAAGGCTATTTTTGGTGGGTCCACCAAGATTTCCATATACATTCAACACCAAACGTTGTAGGACTTTAGTACAAAACAAACAAACAAACAAACCCCACAAACAAACCCTGCAGTTACCTGTCTAAAACTAGGCTGAGTAAAAACTTTCTTTAGTGTCTGTCATGTCTCCATGATATGCAAATGTGTGGAAAAATACTGACTTGCATTGGGAATGACTTGTATTGGAAATGAACATAAATGACTTGCTTCCAATGCAAATCAGTGGGGGACAAGTGGCAATCCAAATTGCCAAATTTTCAATAAGATTTGGGACTTGATTGACATAGATTGGATGTAGCTAGATTCTGTCTGATTTGGCCCAACTCATAATTACATTGATGCACTTTGAGCTGTAGTGGGGGCCACATGTACATCCCTACTTTCAGTCAATCATGTACCTATTTATTTATTTATTTCCTTCCTTCCTTCCTTTTCTCCAGCCTTTTCCCCAAAGCAGGACCCAAGGCAGCTAACATACATAAAACACAACAGTTAAATTGTAAAAATGTAAAAAATACAAATATAAAATTTAAAACATACATAACAATCCAAGAATACCTCTCACCCCCCAATAAAACCAAGCCTGACAGATCTCAAAAGGCCTGTTTAAACAAAAATGTCTTTGCCTGCCTGCGAAAGGCCAACAGTAAGGGGATCAGCCTAGTCTCCTGTGGAAGGGAGTACCACAGGGTGGGATCAGCCACTAGGAAGGCTCTCTCTCGTGCCCTCACCAGGCGAACCGGTGATGGTGGTGGGACTGAGAGAAAGCCTTCTCCTGAAAATCTCAGGGCTCTAGGTGGTTCGTATGGGGAGATATGGTCTCTCAAATAGTCTGGACCTAAGCTGTGTAGGGCTTTATAGGTTATGACCAGCACTTTGAATTGTGCTTGGAAACAAACCGGTAGTCAGTGAAGCTGTTTCAATACAGGAGTTATACGCTCTCTGTAACTGGCTCCTGTCAGTGTTCTAGTCGCAGCATTTTGGACTCGCTGAAGTTTCCAAACAGTTTCCAAAGACAGCCCCACATAGAGTGCGTTACAGTAGTCCAAACGGGATGTAACCAAAGCATGTGAAGCCAGATCTGACATCTCAAGGAAAGGGCACAGCTGGTGCACAAGTTTTAATTGTGCAAATGCACTCCTGGCCACTGCTGAAACCTGGGCATCCAGGCTCAGAGTGGAGTCCAGGAGCACACCCAAGCTGTGAGCCTGAAATTTCAGGGGGAGTGTAACCCCATCCAGCTCAGGCATAGCCCCAATTCCCTGATCTGCCTTACGACTGACCAGGAGTACCTCTGTCTTGTCTGGATTAAGCTTCAGTTTGTTTACCCTCATCTAATCCACTACTGACAGCAGACACTGGTTCAGCACAGAGACAGCTTCCTTAGAATCATATGGAAAGGAAAGATAGAGGTGTGGTACAGACCGCCCTTTTCAGGCGGCCTGCCCCCCCCCCCCTTTTAGCTCTGGGTTGGGGGCAGGGCAGCCTCACTGGAAGCCCCAATCCAGAGTTTTTCTGCACCATGGAGAAGCGGAAAAGAGCCAGGAAGGGCAAGGGTCCAGTACGCACGTGGTAGCTCTCACTTCTCCAAGGATCCTATCCACATCCTCAGGCTGGACAAATTGAAACTTATCCAATAATATGGGACAAGCATGCACTATGGTTACATCCACTGGACTTGCCTCAGCTACAGCATCCAAGTCAGAGTGAATCCGAGTGACTTTGTCTGCAAAGTGTCTACCAAAGCAGGCCCTTACTCTTGTTCAAGTGATAGATGGGAAACTACCTGTCAAGGGCATGTATCTTCCAGAACACCAAAACTTTGCATCACTTTTCTGTTTTAGAAATTAGTTTGGTTCTCTGTCACTTTTTTTAGTCTGGGCACAGTGCTCAGCACTGTGATGGAACTGCATGCATTCTGCTCTGTGAAATTTCTTCTTGATTATGGCTACCAGTGCTTAAGATTGTGTTTTTTTCCTCATTTGCTTGCCATAGAAGCCTTTAAAGCCTATGTAGAAGGGGCAGTCCTAGCTCTAGCCCCATAACCCATATAATGTAATGTGACGGATTTATTTTTCTCCAACGGCAGCTTTTCAAAGCTGTCTTCATTCTATGTGCACTCTGTTCTTGTAAATGCCTGAACATATAATAATTGTGAGCTATCTTGTTTTCAGAACTCTTCAAAACCTTCTGTCACAAATTATTCCTGTGGTGAGGAAAATTGCTGGGTGACTGAACCCTGAGACAAAATCTCTCGTAACCAATGCATCTGAAGCAGCCTAATTCCATGCAAAAAAAGAATCTACCCTGTGGTCAGCAATGGAAATTAAACTGTGCTGTAACTGAAGTGTAGAATAGAAAGCAAACAAAGGCATATCACTTCAGAAATGCTATAAACATGTGTGAAAATACTGGAATAAAATTTTACTTCACCTAGCTGGCCCTTTTGTGGATATTCTACATGATTCTGACAAGGATTAAGTGCATTTAAATAAGACCACTGTTAAATACATTTTAGATAAACATATATGATATAGGAGACTGTTTTAATGGATCTAATGGCATTTCCTGATTTAAAACAAGAGAACAAATGGATTTGTCATGGCCATTAATTTTCATACAACAAAAACATTGGGAGAAACATTTGCTTTTGTGTTCTGATCAAACTCAAATTTCCCCCAGTGTGCTGTTTCTCTTGTGTATAAAAAGATATAGGTACTTAGGAGGAATGTAGAAAACTGTTTCTCTAGCTTGGTTTATTAATAGTCCTTCACAGTTGCAATTGCTTTCCCCTACAATTTATTTATTTATTTATTTATTTATTTAAAAAATAGTTCAAAATGACAGATTTCAGCAAAGTGTATTTATCAGTGAGTTGGAGCAAAACAGACTGCCTGGAAGGGGCAGCTTTAAGACACCTCTTCTGAAGCCAGATTGGGGCCTCAGTAACCACATGCTGTGGCCCCAAGCTGCCTTTTTTCGGGCCAGCAAAAAAAATGGCTTTTCTGCCCCACTGTGGCTGGAAGCTGGCTTTAAGGTGCTCAAGTAGCATGCGGCATATAAACACCACACTGCCTGAGTGCTGGGAAGCTGGTCCCCATGTAAATGGCCAGGCGGCTTCCCAGCAGCTTCCAGTTGGCTTGGGAGCATGCAGAGTGTAAAGACTGTTTTGGCTCTTAGTTACATTTACAAGCCACATTTACTACAATTAATTCAAAGTAATGTACAAGGCCCACCTCAACATTTTATCTTCATAACAATCCTGTGGTACAGGTTCAGCCTCCTTTATCCAAACTGCTTGGGACCAGAAGTGTTTGGGATTTTGTGTGTGTGTGTATTGGAATGCTGGAATGCATACCTATATGTAATGAGATAACTTGGAAATAGTCCCATAGATCATGATTTATGTTTCATATACAGTTGGCCCTCCACATTTGCTGCTTTGACTTTTGCAGATTTGATTAAAATATTATCTCTAGTAATCTCTAGCTCCACCAATGCAACTGTGCTGGACGTTGACCACAGAATTGTGCTGGAGAACCTAAAGGTTCCTAGAGAAAACAATTCTTTAGCATTTGTAAGTCCTCAAACATAATTCTATGATCAATTTCTGGCAGATCTTGTTCATAGAGTTACATGGGAGGACCTGGATATACTTTGAGAGGTGTTCACTCAGGTAAAAAGAATAGTGTTTTTTAATTTGCAGTTTTTCCATATTCATGGGGCCCTTCACCTATAACCCCAGTGAATGTGGAGGAACCACTGTACACCTTATATACAGAGCCTGAAGATAATTTTATAGATAATATTTTAAAATATTTTTTTACCTGAAACAGAATTTCATAGAATCATAGAATTGTAGAGTTGGAAGAGACCACAAGGGCCATCCAGTCCAACCCCCTGCCATGCAGGAACTCTCAATCAAAGCATCCCTGACAGATGGCCATCCAGCCTCTGTTTAAAGACCTCCAAGGAAGGAGACTCCACTACACTCCGAGGGAATGTGTTTCACTGTCAAACAGCCCTTACTTTCAGGACATTCCTCCTAATGTTAAGTGGAATCTCTTTTCCTGTAGCTTGCATCCATTGCTCCAGGTGCTAGTCTCTGCAGCAGCAGAAAACAAGCTTGTTCCCTCCTCAATATGACATCCCTTCAAATATTTAAACAGGGCTATCATATCACCTCTTAACCTTCTCTTCTCCAGGCTAAACATCCCCAGCTCCCTAAGTCGTTCTTCATAGGACATGGTTTCCAGATCCTTCACCATTTTAGTCACCCTCCTTTGGACACACTTCAGTTTCTCAATGTCCTTTTTAAATTCTGGGTCCCAAAGCAGAATACAGTGGCACTAGTACTTCTCTTGACACTATACTTTATTGATGCAGCCTAAAATTGCATTGGCCTTTTTAGCTGCTGCATCACACTGTTGACTCATGTTCAACTTGTGGTCTACTTGGACTCCTAGATCCCTTTCACATGTTGTCTCGTTCAGCCAGGTGTCCCCCATCCTATATCTGTGCATTTCATTTTCCTCCCCTAAGTGCAGTACCTTACATTTCTCCGTGTTGAATTTCATTTTGTTAGTTTTGGCCCAGCTTTCCAGTCTATTCAGGTCATTTTGATGTTTGATCCTGCCCTCTGGGGTATTAGTTATTCCTCCTAATTTGGTGTCATCTGCAAATTTGATAAGTATGCTCCCAATTCTGTCATCCAAGTCATTGATAAAGATGTTGAATAGCACTGGGCCCAGGACAGAGCCCTGTGGGACCCCACTGGTCCCTTCTCTCCAGGATGAAAAGAAGCCATTGTTGAGCACCCTTTGGGTTCGGCCGGTCAACCAATTACAAAACCATGTAACAGTTACCTTGTCTAGTCCATATTTTACAAGCTTGTTTGCAAGAATGTCATGGGAAATCTTGTCAAAGGCCTTACTGAAATCAAGATATACTATATCCACAGCATTCCCTTCATCTACCAAGCTGGTAATTTACCATTACATTCAATGATATGAAGGAATTACAATGTATAAGTAATATTAGTACATAAAACATTACTAAGTATTCTGTATGGTGTGATATGGAAGGAGGCCAATGGGGGGAGGTGACATCATGACCTTGTCTAGCCCACATTTTACAAGCTTGTGTACACTGAGCCATCAGAAAGCAAAAGGATCACTATCTCAGCCATCCATGTGATCAGTTTTAGATTTTGGAGGACTTTGGATTTTGGAATTCTGGGTAAGAGATATTAAACCTGTATAAGACAGAGGGAGGGAGGGATGGATGGGCCCATGATCATCCAGTGCGTTCCATGCTTCTCCAAGAACTTAAATATGAAGCCCTTGGAGTCCCAGCCTGGCTTTCTAAAAACTATGCATCACTGGATCCAGACTTCTAGTCAAAATCCTGGGATTTAGACTGATACAGGCTCTTTTGCTTCAGTGGAACTAAACATGACTCCAGTTTAACTAAGCTGTGGATAGACTGTTTGCATTTAAAGATGCAATATTTAACAAATATTAATATTTAACAAAAAAAGTATCAAACTTCCAGTTAGAATGAGTCAGTGTAAACGAAAAAGCCAAGTTCCTCAGAAGTACAAATTTTCAGAATTATTGCTTCCATTTCTACCCCAGGAATAAATAAAATATTTATATAAAATTATATGCAACATTAAAACCATAGCATTAGTAAAAAAAAAGTACTTGAAATAATTTATGGAAGATAAACACTGCTGCTGGCATTTTCTTTGGCAATTTATTACCAACCATATTAGAGAAGACATACAAAACTCCTTTTCACTGTAAAATATTCAAGACTCAGGCGGGAAGAAGCATTTTGTCCCTTTTAGGCCCTAATCCTAGGGTACATTTTGAAGCATTGTTTTGATTTTGAAATTTATGACTGTGTTGTTGGGGTCTGAAATCCATGGTCTAATCCATATATGCTTTAGCCAGTGCCCCCACATTTGAGGATAAACTTTACTGATGGTTCAGAAGTTTGCAATCCCCATGATTATCAGGGAAAAGAAAAATTCTGGGGATAAACTGTAGAACATACCTGATTACAGATAATTATTTCCTTTGTGTATCTATTATTCAGAATGTATGAGTTTTAATGAAGTGTCAAGCAGTGTTTTGAACCTCTGGGTCTCCTGGTCTAGTCTCAGGCCTTTCTCTAGAATAGAGAAGATATGCTTGTACTGTTAAACTAAACTGTGAGAGATTGTGACACAGAAAGATTTGTTTTCCTCTGTTTGGCATGGTCTGCGAAACCAGAAATACAAAGTTCCTTATGAAGAGGAAGGTGGGGTGCTGGCTGGGAAGAACAAAGGAAAGCACTTGAGACAATGCGAGCAAATGCTGCTTCTGCTTCTGTAAGATATGCACATCCTTAATCAGTTGTAATTTTGTGAGATGTTTAGCATTCTGTGATAGAGCTCTGGTGCCACATCAAACTACAATCCCCAGAATTCCATAGCATTGAGCCATGACAGTTAAAGTAATGTCAAACTGGATTATTTATGCAGTGTGGATGCAGCATAAGTGTCTAATTCACTTATAGTCACAGATTTGATGCAACTGTAAACAATGCAATTTGCATGTTGGAGGGCAAATTAAGAGCAAGCAATAACATTCAGCCATAAAATATATGATCCTATAGTCTGGGTAACTGGCAGAAATGTCTACTTCACAAATCTCTCATAGGCCTTTCTGATATATGTGTGTGTGTGCGAGAGAGAGAGAGAGAGAGAGAGAGAGAGAGAGTTGTTATTCCCACAAACAAATCTTCAAGTCTACTTTTGGATAACTGTAATTAATTTTCAGTGAAGTGTACACAGCTTCCCTATGGTATTGCTGTTTTCACGCTGCTAGTAGTGGCAGAAGAAGTTTCAGCAAAGTAGCATTCATAAAAAATTGTAGGGGTTCTACAGTAAGGCATCAATGCCCACATCCTTGAACCTCATGCCACAGCCTTGATCCGGCCTTCTGAGGGTGCAAAAATGAGCTGTAAAAAGCAGCTCCTTTTTGCACCCTCAAAAGGGTTCCATAGCCATGGCAGCATGACTATATAGCACCCCTTTGGCACTGCATCATCTGGACACAGTGCTGGAAGGGTGTCATGATGCCGCATGCCATCTGGAGTGGTGTGTGGCATCATGGTGCCCTAGTGGCATCATCAAGAGTGTGAGTCATGTGACACCCTGACTCCGCCCCCAGGCTAGCACAAAGTGCCAGTCTATATAGAACCTTTGACTTGCTAGAATTCAAATGAAAGTTGAAAGTATCCATTTGATGGACTTTTTCTTGCATTTAGCTTTGTTCTCTATTCAGATTAGGATTTTCAGATGTTGTAAACGGCTTTCAGGAAATGACTTAAAGATAGTTTGTAATCCTCTATATTATGATGTTTTAAATTTTTAAAATGAAATATAAAAATAACGTTGTGTGTAACTTTTGAGATGATGAGGGTGGAACAGTATGTGACAAGTAAGAAGAAAATTACTTTACCAGTGAAAAAAGTGACAGTTTGCAGTCATTTTCAGAAGGGCATTTTAACATGGAATTTTGACGTTATGTCCCTTTCTTGTCAATTCTAATGCTTTTTTCCTCCAGGAAAGTCACAGAAAGTGATGGAAAAATACAGTCCACTCTTGGTATCCATGGTCTTGCCATTTGCGGATTCAACCATCCACAGACAGCAAGCCCACATTAAGGTGGTGCCAGCTGCAGAGGAAGAGGCAGAGGAGGAAGAGGAAGAGGCAGGAGGAAGTAGATAAAAAAGAAGAGGTATGGTGGTGTGGCTGCATTACCATTGGAGACACTGAATCTTGAGCATCCATGGATTTTGGTATCTGCGAAACGGATCCCCCATGGATATCGAGGGCTAACTGTAATGACAAGTCAACAAATAATAAAGAAATTAGCTTTCCCCATCATCACAATGAATAGCCAGAATGGGTTACTTTCTAAGCAGTGTAATGACTAGTACAACAAATTCCTTTTGAACCTAACTTTTCAAATTTTGATGGAATCACTTAATATTAAGGTGGTGATTATGATTCTGTGAGAAGCAAAATTCTCTTGACACAGTAGTTTATCTTAGAAATAGACTATTTCTACTGGTTGAGAAATCTTTACAGTACACAATGGAGGATAATTTAATCTTGTGACTTCAGTATGGGAGGAATATTTGTTGAATCTTTAAATAGTGCTGCATATAATTCTACTTCCCATCTTTTCTGGATGTTTATCCACCAGCAAAAGTTAAAGGAGAATTCTCCTAATCTTTCTGAAGGTTGCAACAGCACCTACAGTGTGTTTAGTTAGTCAAAATAATCTTAGGAAAAACATTTAGTCTGTGTATCTTTAATGTAGACATTTCACACACTAATAATAAAAAATGTCAGCTAAAACAGAAGAGAAAGGCATTTCCTGCTGCTAAATGAAGCCACATTGAGATTAGGCTCCTTAAAAAAAAAATAGAGAACTTAATCTCTCTTGTCTCTCAGTTTGATCAATAACTGATTGCACAACTTCAGAATCATTCTGCTGATATCAGCAGGTGATTTAAAATATGAACTAGTGGCCTGCACCAGAACATCTAATTTGATTGATTTATTTAGTGTGTACATCTTTTTGAACTGGTCACACAGATTGCAAACAGTTCCTCTTAGAAAATAAAGTGAAACTTCTTCTTTGAACTAAGATTACTACTACTTTCAGCCATGACTACCAAAGATCTGGAGGTTTCCTCATAGCATGTGTTTTCACAAACCAGCTGTACCCGATGATGAAATCTCTTATTTTAGAAATAAGACATTACAATAAATTCATTTTGAAGATGCTATGAATGCATTCCTGCCAGAGAGCTGACCCTCAGGCAGAATAAAGTGGCCATCTCAAGGCAGTATTTTGGGAGTATCATGAAAGGCCAAGAAGGTATTAGTTTGTTTACTATTATCAGAGTTTTACTACCAAGGAACAAGAGGGGAGTATTTGAGAGATTTTCTGGTCATGGCATGATTTAGGTGTGAGTGAAATGCCATTTCCTTCTTCACCTTGAGCATTCCTTGTTCTGGTCATAATTGCTGCCTACATTTAGGTTGCTTTGTCCTTATTATGCACAGCATTTTGTCAGCCTTTGGCTTTCTAGATTTTGAATTCCAGCTCCATGAATCCATAACCACTGGTCACAGTAGCTGTGGATCTGGGGAGTTGAAGCCTCAAAACATCTGGAGGCAGGACATAGATTGAAAATTAATGATGCTGAGGACCCATAGCTCAGTAACAGAGCATGTGTTTTGTTCTTATAAGTTATTCAGTGATATCTCCAGTTATAGCATCTCAGATTCAGCATTAGCATTGATGAAAACTCCTGCCTGAGATCCTGGACATTCTAATCTGGTTGAAATATTAGTTTAAATAGACAGTACTGGAACAGTGCATACATATGCACTGAAGTCAGTAGGACACAGGAATACGTTGCTTTGGGTTGATGTCTTGAGCACAGATGGATAACAATAGATTTGATCATTTTTTAAAAAAAAACAAATGAGAATTGGTTAAGTTCATAAATTTCTTTATAAATGATAAGGAAAGAACCTTAAGATTGTGAGTTTGATCCCCAGGGGCTCCAAGGTCCACTTAGCCTTGCTCCCTTCCATAGTTTGCTAAAATGAGTATCCAGCTTGTTGGGGGCAATTAGCTTACATATTATAAACTACTTAGGGAGTGCTTAGTTTACTTATAAGTTCAGGTTTAATGGAATCAAATTTGTGGGGGACATGAATTTCCATCCAAGCAGTGGCAGGCAGGTGATGCCAAGTTCACCATGGTTAAAAGAGGTTATGCAATGTGTAATTCTGTTACAGGAAAACAATGCTTGTCTCCCTCCACTACCTCTACCTTTGATGCATTTCCAAAATGTATCCTTGTTCTCTTCCCATTGTCTCTGGACTCAGATAAACTAGAAAATCAGGCAGAAATTAATAAATTAATTAATAAAATGACATTTGACAGAAACAAATGAAACAATCTACATTCAGGTTATAAAAACAAAATGCAGAGGTATAGGATGGGTGTATGTGTGTGTGCTTGGCTCAGGAGTACTACATGCAGAAAGGACCTTGGAATTGTTGATCGTAAGATGAACAGTGTGACGTTGCAACAAAGAAAGTGGATGCTATTTTAACATGCATTAATAGAAGTAAACTTCCCAAGTTGAGGGAAGTAATAGACCCACTATATTCATTGCTTCTCTGACCTCATACAGAGTACTGTGTTCAGTTCTGGATGCCTCATTTTAGGAAGAGTATAGACTAGGTAGAGTGGGTTCAGAGAAGGGCAACAAGGATGATAAGAGGTATGGAGAACAGAACATATAAGGAAAGTTGAATGAGGTGGGCATGTTCAGCAAGGTAAAGAGTGAGGGGTTTCATGATTGTACTCTATAAATACCTCAAGGCCTGTCACAAAAAGGAGGGAGCATGCCTATTCCTTGCTGCCTCAGAGGGTAGGATCAGGTCTAATTGTTTTAAGTCTCACAATGATAGATTTTGATTGAACATTAGAAGAAACTCCTTGGCAACAAGAGTGGTTTGGCAATGGAACCAATTGCTGAGTGAGATGGGGTTTTCCTCTGCACATCTTGAGAAAAGTGGCTGGACAGCTACATGCTGGGGATACTTTACCTGGAGAGCCTGCTCAAAGCAAGGATTGAATTTGAGGACCTTCCTAACTCTGTGATTCTATGGTTCTATGATTCTATTTGGAAGGCCAAAATTGCCCATCCAGCATTGTTTGGAGAGTTCCTTTCAGGGAGAGCCTGGAAGAGCCTGCTCTTCCCAATAACTTGTTATATAGCTAAATTCAACTATTCTTAAGAAATTTCTCGCAGGGCTAATTCCAATGCTAGTCCTACTTTGAGTAATCCACTTAAATAAATGGGATTTGTGTTAGCCTTAACTAACAAGCTTCAGTAATTTCAGTGAGTTTACTCCAAGTAAGGTTAATATTGGATTTAGCTTCTGATGAGTATCTGAATTCTAGTATCCTCTTCTACTTAAGTCTGTTAAAGCTAAAAATGTTCTTCTTTGAGGTGAGCTTAATCTCAATGTGACAATGTAATTTTTAAAAGCTGCAATGCTGAAATAATGTGGGATTCCTGTGCCTTTCATGAGAGAGAATCTGGGGAATCATAGCATTTTTTATTTGTACAAAAGAGTACACTGTCTTCTGCACTAAACTTTAGAAAACAAGGAAGAATGTAATTTTATTTATTCCTATCTTTTAAACAAATAAAGAAACAAATTAATGCAAAACAGATTTTTTTTCTAGAACTCCTCTTGGAAGGCCCATTGTTGTAAACAAGTGAATAAGATAATTATAGAAGTTCAGATTTGTTTCCTTAGATACATAACAGTACCCAAACATTTTGGTTGCAATTTTGTGGCAGTGGCCTCAGAGTTATATTTGATTAAAAATGCTGCACTGTTGGGCTGCTTCTAGCCTGGGAGTGCCTGATAGTGCTGAAAGCTCCTTAGAAGAACTGCAATGTAAAATTACAACACACCCTATTTAAAGGTATATTTAATGCCAAATATAAACATAGTTCCATACATCACTTGTAATGTCTCTGATGAGCTGGTCAGAAAAATACCTCACCAAGCATCAATCAAAAGACAGCAAACTGGTGTTCTAAAAAAAGGAAAGAAAAGAGAAGCATTAAGTGTTTTTGAAAAGCAAAGTTATCATGTCAGCAAACCCTGTGGTGACCTACATATAAGAAATAACTCATGTTGAAGGGGCACCCCCACCCCAAATCTTAACTTTCCAAACAAATACGGATCTAAAATTAGGTGGGGTTGAGAAGCATCTTAGGGATCCCTGAGCAAAGATAGATAATCCAAAGAATAAAAGAGATCTTAGCAGCAAATGGTGAGGAACCTCTCTGTATTCATCAAGGGTGATGTAATGCATATTTCTCTCCATGGATATCCTGTTGCCCTCTCCTCAGCAGTTATGTATTCTGATTGCTATTTTGTTTGGGTGTCAGGAGATGCCTGTGCATGCAGATCCCTAGAAACCAAAAGTTATCCTGTATTTTTAACAGACTGCACTAAGAACGATAGCAAAGTATTTTGTACTCAAGTCATTGTTCTTGAACTTGGCCTAACAAACCTCTTATATGCCACCAACATATTACATTTCTTTACTAAAATGTTGCAGTGAACAATATTGGAGTCATGAGTTTTGTAGACCAAGTAACAAGAAGACTGACAAAACTGGACAAAGAGATGCATTATTTGTGCACAGGCCAACTTGCTTCTGAAACCTGGGGTCCACAGCTGTTGCTAAACCAATAAATGTCTCCTCTTTTAAGGGAATGGGGTCCTAGAATTTTTTTCACCCTCAAACTAGTGAGTGTCCTGACAACACCAAAATTTCAGAAAATATCCTGCCATTTGTGACTGTGGGTTGCAATACTAATGCAACCACAGACATATCCATCTAGCTAGCCAGGAGGTTATGCTCTTCGTGCCTCTTTTAATAATATCCAAATGTCTTGCATAACACAGCAGGTCTGTGGGATGCTTCTACAGCTTGCAGGTGTAAAGGCCCAGGGATGATACATCTAGCAGCTGAGGCTTACCAAGAGGAGATGAAAAATGCTAGAGGGAGTGGAATGGCTAACATTAATCTGTTTCTTCAGGGTGTATGTAGACTATTCAGGCCCGGCTTGGCTTCTTTATGATGAAGCCTTTAGGATGTGTGCTGCCCTCTTACCAGACATCAGGTGGGATATGCTGCAGTCAGAGTTATGGATGCAGCTTATGACACCAGCTCACCCAGTGCAGGTGGAGTGGTCTCACGGTGGACTCTTGGTTCAGAGAGTGTTCAATTTCAACTCATGATCTCAAGGTTCTCAAGGTCAGCAGCAGAAATTGCTATGGTGGGAGTATAGTTTTCAAGAGGTGTGTAATCGCAAAGTGTGCAAGTACAAACATGAATGTTCTGTTTGTTCCCATTCCTTTCATAACTGTACCAAAGGCAGAGGTTTGCAGGGAGCCAATAGGAGAAAGGAAGGGGATGGCCCCCCACCTCCAAAAGGGGCCCAATCCAATTAAGTTTTCAGTTTTGGTTCAGCTTCCGGAGCATTATCCTGACTGCCAGTGTGCTTAATATTTACATTAAGGTTTTCTTTATGGTTTTCGGATTCCATTTCAGTGTATCAGACACTCCTTTTAGGCTAACAGCTTGAAGTCATGTGGCGGATGGAGCAGGCAGTTAGGGACAAGGTTGCCAAAGAAGTGTGGGAATGCAGTGTCATAGACCCATTTGATGGGCCACCAGTCCTAAACCTTTGAGTTTCACCCTTTGGGGTTTTCCATAAAAAAGCTGATGGTGAGTTTCACATCATTCACCATTTGTCCTACCCTAAAGTCAATCAGTGAATGATGCTATCCCTCTGGAAGTTTGTTCCACACGTTATACAACATTTGATTGTGCAGTTAAGTAAATTCGTAAACATGGGCTCAGAGCTGAGCTGGCCAAGTGTGTTATAAAGTCAGTCTTCCATTTGTTGCCAGTTCATTGCATGGACTTTGAATTGTTGGGTTTTCATTTTAAAGGTAAATTTTACATGGACAGGGCCCTTCCTATGGGCCATTCAGTATCTTGTGCTGCAATTGAAGCCTTTAGCACATTTTTGGAATGGGCTTTAAGAGTCAGGAGACCTGGCTCTTTGTTTCTTCATTCTGATTTTTCGTCACTTACTAAACATCAATTTTGGGTTGTCACTTCTAAGGCTCTCTCTGCCCTGGGCCTCGGCAACTTTAAACCATCTACTTAAAAATAATAATTGCCTGGGCAACTTTAAATTTGCTAACTGTTCCTTCCATGTGCTAACTGTGACTTCCATGCTTGAGGATAACAACTGTGACCTGGCTTGCATTACTGAGACCTGGCTTGGGCTCGAGGGAGAAGCTGTATGGGCTCAGGCCCTACCTGCCGGGTACTCAGTGAAGGACCAGACCAAGTTAGGTGGGCGGGGAGGGGGTGTTGCCTTGGTGCATAAGAACACCTTGTCTCTAACCAGGAACCATGTGTGTCAAACTTCCTATATTGAGTGTATTTACCTGACCCTGAAGGCCAGAGACAGTCTAAGGATTCTGTTGGTCTATCGGCCACCCCGTGCGCTAACAGACTCCCTTAACGAGCTGACACAGTTGGTCTCGGAGCTGATGCTGGAGTCCCCCAGGCTTTTGGTCCTGGGAGACTTCAACATCTCCCTCGCGGCCAACTATGTTCCATCCGGTGCGGCTCGGGAATTCATGGAGACCATGACAGCCATGGGCCTGTCACAACTGGTCTCAGGGCCTACGCATTCTGCGGGTAATACATTTGATTTGGTCTTTTGTACGGGCATGGAAATTCCGTGGGCAGAAATATCGAATATTTCCCCCTTGTCATGGATGGATCATTTCCTGGTGGAGACAAAAATCAAGGCTTCTACCCAGATCCTCCCCAGGGGTGGCGGACCTATTAAAATGGTCCACCCTCGAAGGCTGATGGAACCCAAAAGGTTCCAAGAAGCCCTAGAGGGCTTCTTGGTAGGAACCGACGACGACTCTGTTGATGCCCTGACTGATATCTGGGATATCAATCTTTCCAGGGCTATACACAACATCGCTCCCAAGCGCCCTCTCAGACCTGCTTCCAAAAGGAAGCCCTGGTATACGGAAGATCTCCGGGCAAGGAAGCGGGTTCTGCGATGGCTAGAGCACTGCTGGCGGAAACACCAGCGCTTATCCGACCAGACTCTCCTAGACCATCTCTTGAAGGACTACGGAGAGGCGATACATGCAGCTAAGAACTCGTTCTATGGTGCACGTGTCGCGTCCGGCAGAGTTGTTCAGGGTTGTGAGGGAGCTAACTCAGCTCCCTCCTGCCCCGAACCAGATCCTTGAACCTACTAAGGCCTGCTGTGACCGATTTAACAACTTCTTCGTGGATAAAATCTCTCGGATAAGCGAAAGTCTGGATGCCAGTATTAGAGCAGAAACCAGAGTAGAGGCGCCCAGAGCTTCCGTGGACTTGGTTAAACTGGATCACTTTGAGTCTGTAAGTACCGAGGATGTGGACAGGATCCTTGGGAGTGTTAGGAAGACGACCTGCTCTCTCGATCCCTGTCCCTCATGGCTGGCGGCTCAGGGGGGACCGGTGGTAACTTCAATGTTACACCGGATCATCAATACATCTCTCAGGGATGGGCAATTTCCATCGAATCTAAAATTGGCCACTGTAAGACCTTTATTAAAAAAGCCCTCCCTTGACCCCCTGATGCATAATAATTATCGGCCTGTATCGCTGTTGCCATTTTTGGGTAAGGTGATCGAGAGGGCGGTTGTGATCCAGCTCCAATTGATCCTGGATGAAACGGATTATCTAGACCCATTTCAAACCGGCTTTCGGGCGGGCTACGGGGTTGAGACTGCCATGGTTGCCTTGGTCGATGACCTCTGTCTGGGCATTGACAGGGGAAGCGTGTCCCTGTTGGTGCTCTTAGACATCTCAACGGCTTTCGATACCATAGACCATGGTATCCTTCTGGAGCGCCTGGCAGAGGTGGGAGTCGGGGGCACTGCGCTCCAGTGGTTCCGGTCCTACCTCTCTGGGAGGTTCCAGATGGTGCAGCTGGGAGATGTGTGCTCTGACAAGAGACCCCTAATATCTGGGGTCCCTCAAGGAGCCATTCTGTCTCCCATGCTTTTTAACATTTACATGAAACCGCTGGGAGAGATCATCTAGAGACATGGGGCGCGGGGTTATCAGTACGCTGATGACACCCAAATAATTTTCTCTATGTCTCCGACTGATGCAGTGACCAGGGATGGCATCTCTCTTCTCGTGGCCTGTCTGGAGTCGGTAATGGGCTGGATGAGGGAAAACAGACTCAGCTTGAATCCAGAGAAAACGGAAGTACTCGTGATAGGTTCTCCTGGCCCAGGGATGGCGGTGGTTCCACCTGTCCTGAATGGGATCACGCTTCCCGTGAAGGACTCTGTACGCGGTCTGGGGGTGCTCCTTGACTCGTCGCTCCACCTTACATCTCAGGTGGATGCGACGGTCAGGAGCACCTGTTATCAGCTTCGGCTGATACGCCAGCTGCGTCCCTACCTGAGCTGGGGGGACCTAGAAACAGTGGTATACACTCTGGTAACCTCTCGATTGGATTTCTGCAATGCGCTCTACATGGGGCAACCCTTGTACCATACCCAGAAGCTGCAATTAGTGCAAAATATGGCAGCAAGACTGGTCACTAACATACCTAGGACCAGTCATATAACACTGGTCTTAAAAGACCTACATTGGCTGCCTATTCGCTTCCGGGCGCAATACAAGGTGTTGGTTATAACCTATAAAGCCCTAAATGGTTTGGGCCCAGAGTACTTAAAGGACCGCCTCTCTCCGTACAATCCGCCCCGCACACTCAGATCCACCGGGCAGCACTTGTTAAGAGTTCCGGAGGCTAGATTAGTTAATACCACCAGAAGGGCCTTTTCTACCTCGGCCCCTACCCTCTGGAACTCGCTGCCCATTGAGCTCCGTTCAGCAACCTCCCTGGCCCAATTTAAGAAGGGGCTGAAAACATTCTTCTTCAAGCAGGCTTACCCCTGATTCTTTGCCCTGAGAGCCCCCTCTCCCCCCCCTCTGTTAGTAGTTTGTGATTTGGCACAAGTTCTTTTATTGTTTTAATTGCATTGTTTTTAATCTATATTGGATGTATGTTGTTATTGTTGTTAACTGCCCTGATGTTTCGAAGGGTGGTATATAAATAAAGTTTTTATTATTTATTTATTTAGGTGCCGCAGCCACTGCTGGTGGTAGTAGTGTTGATGTAGCTGCTGTCAAACATCTTGGGCATCCTCTGCTTACAGGCATTATGTCTGAGAGTTGATTCATTGATTTCTTCCTTTGCTTTACAGATACCAGGTTGTGGTAGGTGAGGCATCATGTGATGACCTTCAGTCACAGCATGGTTTATTGGGTGGCCCATCAAGCCTTGCATGGGCCACTTTGGAACACATCTTGGATTGGGAGAAGGTGCTGACTTTGAGTGGTGTGGAAGGAGAGGCCTCCGTTGGCATGGCTTGTTGCCATTTTTGTTAGAAGAGCGCAGTGGGCCTCCTCTGCATGTTCTTCTTCTACATTTAGGTGGAAACAATTTAGGCTTGCTCTAGGGCAAGGCGTTGATTATTCAAGGTATTCATGACATGAAGATTGTTAAGGTTCAAATTGTCTGGTAAGCAATGCTTCCCAGAAAAGTTTGGAGGGGTGAAGGAAACTTCAATTTGCTCGACAAAGCGAGGGGGATAGCTAATAAGATTTGCAACGCTCTCCTGACACTGAAGATTTTCAGACCTGGCTGAAATGTTCCTGAAAGAAGCCAGGAACGTCTTCAAAAGGGCCAGGAGGAGGCAGTGTTTGAAAGCCTGAAGCGCTTCTCCCATTGCCATGATAACGTTTCTCCCTCTTAGCGCGACTGAATCGTTCCAGGGGAAACAGTTTAAGCCGGGCCTGAATAGTCTACATACACCCTGTGAGTATTAGTTTGGTTATGATCCACTTTCTGTCTCTTTATTCTCTCCTTCTCCTTTTCATCTAGCTCATCTTTATCCTTCTTCTCAAGCTCCCTATCCAGCAATGTGAACAAATCTACATATTCCCCGTGAAATTATCTTGTACTGGGTAGATTGTAACAAATGATCAACAAATGCAACAATGTTGAAGGAATAGTTGAAGGAAATACAGATGCATAAGACAAGGCACTAGGAGAACTAAAGGATGCCGGATCCCAACCCAAAAAATGGGGCGTGATAACCACAAGACCACCACTCTAAGGAATAAAAGCCTGTGGGGGCCAACCCCATGGTGAATGCGAGGAGGATGAAGTATTGGAGTTAGGGGCGTACCATGCAAAGCACCGGGAGGCCGATGTATATTATCATTACTCCACTGCCAAGTATAACCATATTGTGGAACTGTCTAAAAATCTGAAGTCTCACCTGGCTGATCTGGCACTTCTGGAGCATCAGCACCACTTGAAGCCTCTGCTGAAGGAACTGGAGCAGATTCAGCCACAGGAACAGATGCAATCACCTCTGCCTGTTGAGCACACTGCCACTCTAATGTATCAAGATGAGAATGAACTTCAGTGACAAATTGCTTAGCCTTGGAAAGCCTAGCCTTCTTATAATCCTACTGAGAAGACAGAGCCACTGGCACTTTGTCCCCTCCAGTGCCTGAATGCAGCCAATGATCTCATCATAAGGGATTCCGTCCAAATCAGATTCTGAGGAATAATCCACCAAGGGTCTCTTAGCAGGCTGTGGTGCTTGTGCCTTGCCCTTACCTTTGGCTCCACCCTTCTCCTTTTTTGGGCACCATGAACAATCAAATAGTAGTCAACAGCACTAAGAAAAATCACCAGATGCTGAGAGAGTGCAACCCAGCAACAAAAATATTTTCTTGAAGCTGAGAAAGTGTGACCCTAATCGCACAAATCCAGACAATGAGAAAGCAACTAA
Source organism: Sceloporus undulatus (assembly GCF_019175285.1). Lineage (NCBI taxonomy): Eukaryota > Metazoa > Chordata > Lepidosauria > Squamata > Phrynosomatidae > Sceloporus > Sceloporus undulatus. The sequence goes on along the minus strand of NC_056524.1, from coordinate 233,118,298 downwards.
AAAGGCCATGATTACTAATGGCACACAGGAAGAGGGAAATATAATATATGTATATGTGTGTGTGTATGAGAGAGAGAGAGAGAGAGAGACTATGTCCCAACAAAAACAAGCCCACATGAGGTAAAGGAGAACCAGTATGCTGTCCTGGCCCTTAATAGGCTCAAATGCCCAACAAAAGGCCTCACATAGGCTTCAAAGGTTGAAGGAGGCCCAATGGAAGAAGAAGCCCAGTGCAGCTGCACTGCCCCTAACAGGCCCGGCACAGCACTGCAGGCCTGATCTGGCCTCAAGAGGGGCAAAGGATGCCTAATCCATCCCCAGAGGATGCCTAATCCATCCCCAGAGGAGTAAGAAAAAAGAAGCCCGGTGTGGCCAAGTGGATTCCGAGGCTGCAAGCAGGCCCCAATCAACCCTAAAGCCGCAAATAGCCAGGCCAGCCCTGACTGGGCCTGCAGCCAAAGTTTAACAGTATGATGCGTGCAGCCATGCAGGGAAAAAAAAAAGACTGGTTGAAGAGAAAGGAGGTCTGGTGCATCCCCAACCAGGTTTAAAGCCAAGTTTAATCAGGGTGGAGAGTGTAGCCATTTGGGCGAAGAGGCATGCTGAAATGGGGAAAAGGGAGTCTCAGTGTGGCTGCACTGTACCAAAGGTTGCAAAAATACAGGTAGGGCCTGAGTAGGCCTAAAGCCTGAGATACAGTAGGGGGCACAGTCACATGGGCAAAAAAGGCATGCCACAGCCGCACAGACCCAAGCTAGGCCCACCTGACCCAGTGGGGTGGAGGTGCAGCCACGCAGGAGATGTAGTGTAGCACGGCCGTTCAGGCCTTGTGAAGCCTGACCTCACAAGCAGTAGAAAGAGAGGCACAGATCTGATAGGCAGAAGTGTGGCTGCACAGCACCTGAGCCCCAGTGTGTCCATGCAGGCCCCAATGAGGCCTGAAGGCCTAACCATGCGAATCAAAAACCAGGCCTCAAAGACTTGCAGGGCAGGGCAAGCAAGAAAAGACAGCCAACCACAGCTGAGCAGGCCACTGAAAGGCTACACAAAGCCCAGCTGGCTGGTAAACAAAATTACACTATGGAGTCCCCACTCCAAAGGATAAGATAAGCCCTCTATAGCAATGATGGTGAACCTATGGCATGAGTGCCAGAAGTGGCACTCAGAGCCCTCTCTGTGGGCACACACGCCATCACCTCAGCACAGAGTTCACCAGAATTTGTTACTAGAAAGTCAGAGGGACATGGCACTTTGTGATATATAAGTAGGTTTTGGGTTGCAGTTTGGGCACTCAGTCTCTAAAACGTTTGCCATCACTGTTCTATAGTAATGGCCCCAACCCAACCCAGGAATTCCCCCCCCCCCAAATATGAATGGGGAAAAAAGCCTAGCTTAGCCTTCAGTCAACCAGCTCCTTCGAACACAGGATCAAAAGAGGCAGATCCTGAGGCAGCAACACAGCCAAAGACCTTAGCTCCATTCCTGATTTTGCTAACAGCATCTCAGGGATGCTGTTCTGGTTTCATGGTCACTGGAGGCTCTGCCATGGGGAGATCCATATAATATATCACCTACCACACAGCAGAGAGAGCACCTGCTAAGTGTTTATTAAAGCCTGCCTTGCAAATACATTTTAAGATGTGACTCACAAGAACTACTAACAGAAAATCACATTAGTCTTTAAGATATTTTCAATCCATATGTTATTCTTGGCCCTACAAAAGCAAAGAAACATACAGGCAAACAGAATAATTTGACAACATGTTCACGTAAATATACAATATAAGTTAATATGATTTGTGCAATTGCTGCTATAGAGAATTATAGCATTTTGATGATATGTTTCAAGGGAATTCTCTTCTCTTGTGAAGTGTTTCTTACAATGGGAATTCCAGGTGAGCCATCTAGAGGTCAGCATAGGATACTTTAAAACATGATTTCACAGTAGTCCTGCAATGTATTAATTCTGAAGCAAGTCCCAGTAATTTTAGTGGCATATTTGATGAAATAACAATCCAAATATAAGTAACTCAATGTAACTTAAAGAACCTAGCACTTAGACTGCATTGGGATCAAGGGCTTAAAATAATAATCTGATAAATTAATAAAGTAACTGAATTTTCTTCCATAAGGATGGAGTTAGCCTGATTATTCTTGACAAGTAATTCTACAGCTGAAGATCACCTTGAGGTAAAGCACTGTACTGTGCACCTACCAATCTAAAATCTCAGAGGAGGGAGTGATATAGAACAAGTCCCACACTGAAGATCTCAAATTCCAGGAAGGAGCCTGTTTTGGTGAAATCTTTGCCTCAAGGTTGTTAGAGCTTTATAAATGAAAACTAGCACTTCAGACTGAGCTCAGAAAGAAATTTTGGTTAGTGTAGTTGGTCCAATCTGCACAGCAGCCTCTTTTGTGTTTTGCAGAGGTTGTCCATTCTTTCTGAAAAATTTTAAATGGCAGTGCGGGGTAGAGTACAGTGAATAACTAGCGACCTCTCTTGAAAAGTAAACTGACAAAACTATCCTGGAACATGGTCATAAAAGCATACTAATGAAATAGGTAATAACTCTCCAATATATGTACTACGAATCTACTTCTATAAATGGATACACACACACACACACACACACAAATAATATGCAATAATTTTGGTTATTTTTGACAAAAAAGTATATTCACAATTCATATATAAGACATCCAATAATACATACACAAAAATAGTAAGAATGAAAGAATCAATAATTTGCAGTAACAATATATAACACTGAATTAATGAACAACAGATAGTCTTTTTCCAGCAGAAGGTCAAAGCTTCACAAAACAATAACTAATTAAGAGTCCATTATCCTCTGAATGGTAAGCAGCAATGTTATTCACAAAAGAAAACTCTTGTCTTATGTCTTCAGAAAGCTGAACAACAAGGTTGAGAAGCACCAAGCACAAGAAGAATACTGTACAATGAAATATCCCTCAAAGGCTGAGCAGCAATGTTGCTTGATGCCGAAGAGTATAATCTTTTTCAAGGTTTGAAAAAGAAAAAATATATATATTCAGGTTTGAATATTATAGCTACTTCTATCTTCTGTCTATTATAGGTGGCTGCCTGGGTGGCCTGAAGATAGAATATGCTAGAGCAAAATAATGCAGAAATATTGCATGTTTGTTCATGAAGTAGTTGATGAAATGGATGCAAAATCTTATTACAATCTTTACTTTAGTCCCATTACATAAGGTATCCAGTATAGATACTTTGTGATCCTAGCAGATGCCCTTATTCAGTTTAGTAGACAGATAAAAGACTGGGGGGGGGGCACTTGATATTATAGGTAGGATATGTATTTTAAAAAATTGCTTTGGTATTTATTTGAGCTAAGAACTGCATTGAAAAATTCAGAGATGTCTGAAATTAGAAGAATAATTGTGTTCTGAACTGCCCATTAATTTGTATTTAGCTGTGGATGTAGAATAGGTTATTTTACACCCGAATTCACAAAGACTAAATTCCTCAGGAGTGAATTTCTCAGTATTGCTGTTCCCTAATAGTAATCCAGTTAGGTTCAAATATAGAACTGTTACAACATTTCTAATTCATTACAGAATAGACAGTAGTACTCTGTAACACAATATTAACAGATGATGTTTATAAGCTGTTGAAACAGGTAAACCAGTCAGATACAATAAAACTTTCCAGTACAGTCATCTATTAATAAATACTATGATCAGCAATCATTTTCTACAAGGACAAGAAGACATTACATCCCTCCCCCATTGTCAATATGAAACCATAACCAGTAGCAGAATAAAGAAATCAGCTATTTGGTCATGAAACCAATCATAATATTCCAGATATTTAAAACTGTGCAATAACACATCATTTAATTTAGGACCATCTGTGATTATGCTGGCAGATTAATATCTGAATATTTCTTCTCCCTCCCATTTTATCATTCTAGTGCTAAAGTAGTATAGTTGTAAGCACTATGATGATATAAAAATATTAAAAATTAAAAATAGAAAATAGAAATAATGCGCAAGATGGAGAATAGGGGGATAGCAGGTATGGGATCTATTGAGTCCATGTAGGGAATGGCAGAGATTGAAAGAAACCACAACTACACCACAGCTTAATGACACCACAAGAGGGAGAAAAGAATAACATGCAGATTGGGGGTAGTGCTAAAATCTCCTGCAACAGGCAACAAACAAGGACCACAAATTGTTATAGTTCAGACAAAACATGGACGTGGGGGCAACTGTTACAAGGCATTACAACACATGAAATCCTGAAACAGAATGCCCTGATATTTATCAGAATGGTTGGGCAGTCTGAATGAGCCCTAACATGAGTAAGAAGCCTTCATGCTATGCAGGACTCTGAGCAAACAGGGGGTCTGATTGTGAGGGGGCTTCTACTCACCTTCAAGTAAATGGGAATAAATTTACATCAGATCTTTTTGTTCAGAATGGCAAGATTAGTGACTGAAAGGGAAGGTAAGTCAGTGAGGCTATCATGTGCATACTCAAGTTCTTTCCCACAATTATATACTGTATATCACTATATGCAGAAAGATCTTGTAGCACCTTTGAGAAAATTCACTGACCGCACCAGCCACTCCCAAAACAGCATGAATATGCATGGCCTAACCGCACAGTGTGGCATGAAACTACACCGCTGGGTAATATTTTTTATTGTCTCCCCATCATGCATGTGCACCATTGCACAAACACATCACCGGCGACTGCCTGCTGCCTAGATGTCATCCCATTGGATGGCCGCCCCTTTGAATGGCCATAAGCCACACCTGTGATGCTCCAGTGGGACAGGGAATTGGCTTATCAATGTGCCCAGTAAATGTGCCTGGCAAAGTACAATCATGGAGACCCCACACACATGACCCCTTCACCCCCTTTCACTCCATGCCCCCTCTTATATTGTCTGGTTTGTGTATGTTATAATTACATCCACTGGAGGTGTGACACGTTTACTTTTTTTGCATTGCTGCCTTGACTGCTTAAGTATGGCAGCTCTGTGCTTTTTTAATGCGCACCTGCACTGGGACACTTATATGTAGCTTTAGGGTTAAGGTTAGGATAGATCACCTCTTTAGAACTGCTCTCGTGTCAGGCCATTTATATGTAAAATTGAAGGTGTGCATTTTTGAGCTAAATCAGAATATTCCAGATTCTTTTTGTTCCATTTTTAGCCCCAGAGCACAGCTTTGATGTGGTTTCTGCCCAATTTGGAGGCATGTGTCATCTAAATGCTCCGCTTCTACAGTGGATTGAAACTACTTTATTTGGCTGTGTGTTTAACTCCTTAGTAATACTGGAACCCCTTGGGATCTTTTTCTCAGTGGGGTTGGCACTGGATGGCTATATAGTATCTCAATTGCATCATGTTAATTCTATGATTGGGTGCCTCCTTCCCTATGGAGGAGAGAAGCACATTTCATCAAAGTTTGTCTTCAAAAAGTAGAGCTATTTCATACCTTCCTGGGGACTTCTCTGTAACAATCTAGAATCATAGAATCATAGAATCATAGAGTTGGAAAAGACCGCAAGGGTCATCCAGTCCAACTCCCTGCCATGCAGGAAATCTCAATCAAAGCATCCCTGACAGATGGCCATCTAGCCTCTGCTTGAAGATATCTAAGAAAGGAGACGCCACTACACTCCGGGGGAGTGTATTCCATTGTCGAACAGCTATTACTGTCAGGAAGTTCTTCCAAATGTTGAGGTGGAATCTCTTTTCCTGTAGCTTGCATCCATTGCTCTGGGTCCTAGTCTCTGCAGCAGCAGAAAACAAGCTTGCTCCCTCCTCAATGTGACATCCCTTCAAGTATTTAAACAGGGCTATCATATCACCTCTTAACCTTCTCTTCTCCAGACTAAACATCCCCCAGCTCCCTAAGTCGTTCCTCATAGGGCATGGTTTCCAGATCCTTCACCATTTTAGTCGCCCTCCTTTGGACACACTCCAATTTCTCAACATTCTTTTTAAATTGTGGTGCCCAGAATTGGACACAGTATTCCAGATGGGGCCTGACCAGAGCAGAATAGAGTGGCACTATAGCTTTCCTTGATCTGGACACTATACTTCTATTGATGCAGCCTAAAATCGCATTGGCTTTTTTAGCTGCCACATCACACTGTTGACTCATGTTCAATTTGTGGTCTACTTGGATTCCTAGATCATATTTCAACCCTAAGTGCAGTACCTTACATTTCTCTCTGCTGAATTTCATTTTGTTAGCTTTGGTCCAGCTTTCTAATCTATTAAGGTCATTTTGAATTTTGATCCTTTCCTCTGGGGTATTATCTACTCCTCCTAGTTTGATGTCATCTGCAAATTTGATAACTATGCCCCAATTCTGTCATCCAAGTCATTGATAAAGATGTTGAATATCACTGGACCCAGGACAGAACCCTGTGGTACCCCACAGGTCACTTCTTTCCAGGATGAAAAAGAGCCATTGTTGAGTACACTTTGGGTTCGGCTGGTCAACCAATTACAAATCCATGTAACAGTTGCCTTGCCTAGCCCACATTTCACTAGCTTGTTTGCAAGAACGTCATGCGGAACCCCGTCAAAGGCCTTACTGAAATCAAGATATACTAAATGCACACCATTCCCTTCATCTACCAAGCTGGTAATTTTATCCAAAAAAAAAAAAAAAAAAAAAAGATCGGATTTGTCTGGCATGACCTGTTTCTCTCAAAACCCATGTTGACTTTTCTGTGATTATGGAATTGTGTCAGAGTGCGAGACCAAAATCCTGGACAATCAACCAGTGAGCTTGATTGATGAATCAACAGCACTTTATTGATAGATCCAGAATCATCAATTCTACATCACTCAGCTTCCTGAGACTGACCCCTCCCAACCAAACCTATAGCTAAATCCCCCTTAGTTAGACTACTCCTCCCATTAGCCAAAAGCCTGCGCAGAAAACCCCACCTCTTTCTCACCGGTTCTCATCCTCCATCACTCCCCCCTCGACTTCTATCCCCCTTAGCTGAAAGCTGCATACCAAGCCTCTGAGAGCAAGGCCTTCAAGGACACTAGATAAGCAGCACCTGGCTCTACTGAACACTACTAGCCAAAGCATATCCCAACCCCCATTATCCACACCAATAATATATCTGATAGAATACATCAGGATTCTAACAGTCTGCCCCCCTAGAAAAAGAACCCCCCCAGAAGCAGAAAAGAACAATTAAACAAAAGCAGACATGGAAGGCTTGTCAGGATACAGTGAATGAAAACGGGCCACCAAGTCAGGAGCATTTACATGTTTTACAGACACCCACTCATCATGATCCGCCGAAAAATGTTTCCAGCGAATCAAGTACTGCAGCTTGCCCCTATGGACCCTAGAGTCTAAGATCTTAGAAACTTCAAAATGCTGCTGCCCATCAATCATCATTGGAAGCGGTGGTGGGTCGTCCCTCTTCCACTGTCCCGTGCTCAGGTCCTGTTTCAGCAAGCTAAAATGAAAAACAGGATGCAAATGTCTATAGGATTTCGGGAGAGACAATTCCGCAGTGACCTCGTTAATTAACCTCTTTACAGGAAAAGGGCCAATGTACTTAGGTCCCAACTTCTTAGATGGATGTTGGGTCTTCAAGTGCCTAGTAGACAAATACACCATGTCCCTGGGTTTTATGTCCCACCCCAAAGACCTTTTCTTGTCATCAAACTTTTTGTATTGCTTCTTGGCATCGTCCAAAGCCCTAGTGATTTTTAGCCAGGCACCTTTCACCTTGTCAACCCATTGAGTCACAGTCACAGGGTCTGACGAGTCCACAGGCAAAGCAGGGAGAGTTTTGGGTTCAAAACCATAATTGATCTGGAATGGAGAGTGTCCTGTACGCCGGTGGACGGCACTGTTAAAAGCTACTTCAGCATGTGGCAGTAAGTCATACCAATCGTCCTGTAAGTAATTGGTATAACACCGGAGGTACCTCTCCAAGGCTATATTCATTTTCTCACATTGATCGTCCGATTGTGGATGATAGGCCGTGCTTCCTCTATCGCTCACAATCCTGTCTGGCAGGCCATAATATTTATATATATGCATAATAAATAAATCCGCCAGTTATGAAGCAGTAGGGATTCCTCTGCAGGCTACATAGTGTGCTTGTTTTGAAAACAAGCCCCCCCCCATGGTGTTTCTTCCCTTGCTTTCAGGCAAGTCAGTAATGAAATCCATAGCAATATGGTTCCAAGGTACCTCGGGTGTGGGTAGGGGGTGCAGCAACTCTCTAGGTTTGCCCATCACTGGCTTAGCTCTAGCACAAGTAGAACAACTCTTTACATAAGCCTCTACCTCTGCATGCACCCCATTCCACCAGTATGAGTTCCGCAATTTGTGCCAGGTTTTCAAATAACCCCAATGTCCCGCAGCTGTAGAGTCATGGCACAATTTCAAAATCTCCTCTCTCATAGAGGCAAGAACATAGATTTTGGAGTCCTTCACCCAGAGCCCTTAGGCATTCAGGGTTAGGTGGTCTTTATGGCCCTGTAGCCAATCATCCTTGTCTGATGCCTGCTTAATTTTTTGCAAAATAGTGTCCAATAGTGGGGGAGGCCTGACCTCCTCCTTCTTTGCTTGACTACGTGTCACCATAGCAAGTCCCAGCTGTTCTGGCATGAACATAGTCTCTAGGGGGACTTTCTCCTTCCCCATGTATTGGGGAAGCCTGGACAACGCATCGGCCAAAATGTTTTGACGGCCAGGGAAGAATTTTAATTTAAACCTGTATTTGTAAAAGTCCTTGGCCCACTGTCGCTGTTTAGGAGTCGGTTTCTGAGGGGTTTGCAATGCCTCTAAATTACGATGGTCAGTCCAAACCTCAAACTGGTGGGGTGCCCCTTCCAAAAATTGCTTCCAGCTCTCCAAAGCATGTTTAATGGCATATGCTTCTTTTTCCCAGGTGGGCCACCCCAACTCCCCCTTCTGGAACCTTAGCACCTCATTATTGCCTTTTTGTAATAAAACTGCTCCCATGGCGTTGTCACTGGCATTAACCTGTACCACAAACGGTTTATCCAGATCTGGATGAAGCAAAATAGGCTCAGTGCTAAACAATTGCTTGAGCTGGTCAAAAGCCTTTTGACACTTATCTGACCATTGAATAGGCGTAGATGATTTGGGCTGCCTATTTTCATTGGCCTTTGGCCCTGTTCCTTTCTTGGCCAAAGGCTTTGTCTTAAGTAGGTCAGTAATTGATAAGGCTATCTTGGCAAACTCTGGGATGAACTGTCTGTAAAAGTTTGCAAATCCCAGGAACTTTTGCACTTGTTTCCGGGTTTTGGGAGGTGCCCACTCTAACACCGTTTGAACCTTGCCAGGGTCCATTTCAATTCCTTGAGCTGACACCCGGTACCCCAAAAAGTCTAGTCGATCAGTGTGGAAGTGACATTTTGACAATTTCACATAGAGCTGGTTCTCCAGCAATCTTTTCAACACTTCCCTCACCAATTGAATGTGGCTCTCCAAGTTTTTGGAATAGATTAGGACATCATCCAAGTACACCAGGACCCCCTCAAACAGCAAATCATGTAGCACCTCGTTAACTAAACGCATAAACACGCCGGGGCCCCCCAATAAACCAAATGGGAGGACCAAATATTCAAATGCCCCCAAGGGGCAATTAAATGCAGTCTTATATTCGTCCCCTCCTTGATTCTTACTCGGTAATAAGCATCCCTTAGGTCCAACTTGGAAAACACCTTGCCGGTGACCAGCCGCCTCAGCATGTCCTTCATTAAAGGCAAAGGGTATTTGTTGGTACTACAAATCCCATTCAAGTTGTGATAGTCAGTAACCAAGCGGAGGGACCCATCCTTCTTCTCACAGAAAAACACTGGTGCAGCAAATGTGGACATTGATGGCCTAATGAACCCCCTGGCCAGGTTCTTCTCGACAAACTCCTTCAAAGTGGTTAGCTCCCTTGGGGTCATTGAGTACAATTTTAGTTTAGGGAGGGGCGCCCCCGGTTCTATTTCAATAGCACAGTCTGTTTCCCGGTGTGGCGGCAACGTATCACTCTCTTTGGATTCAAACACCTCTTTAAGGTCTTGATAGCATGCTGGATAGGTGGCTGCTCCCTCCTGGATGTCGTTTTTAACTTCCATTTCCCCCCCCAGCTGTCCCGAGAAGGGGGGGAAGGCAGTCTCCTAGCCGTGGGTTCTAAATGGGCCGCTGCCTCAGCCGACTGCGGTTTCGGAATCACCCCTGGCTTTAGCAGTGGAGGGACTTTTATGGCTGCATCCAGCAAGTGTCTTTTGCAAACAGAGTAGTCAAATATCAATTGCCTCTGCCTCCATTTGGTAGTGGGATTGTGGTGATGCAGCCAGTCTATTCCCAACATCATATGGTAATGATAAGTGTGTCCCACTACCAATTGAATTTTTTCCCAATGGTCTGCTATTCCTAGCCACACCGTGTTGGTTCTCTCCTCAGATGCTTGCCATCCCATAACAGTCCCATACATTTGGAAAAAAGGTATGGGGTCCCGTAGGGCTTGGGTTTTTATGCCCAGGCTTTGGACAACTGCAGGGTTGATCAAGCACCTTGTGCACCCTGAGTCCACTGCAGCATTCAGTTCCATGGCTTTCCGCCCCGATCCCACCATTAGAGTGACAGTCAAAGTGTACAGGGGGATGCCCCCACTCATCATTGGTTTGCGGCCGTCTTGACTCGCAGCCTGCCTTTTGCCGCTTTCTAAGGCAGGCTCGGGAAGTTTAAAGCCGCCTCTTCGGATCCTGTGCTGTCGCTGTCTGTCCAGACCTCTCCCTCATCCTCAGTTGCTGTTTGCAGGCCCTGGTCACCTGGGCTTTTCTTCTCGGCCTTGCCCTTCCCTCCTTTGGATGCCATTGCCGGTGGGCCTTGGAAGGGGTTTGTTTTCTTTTCCTGGCTTCTCTCTGGGCAGCCCGCAATCAGATGCCCTTTGCGGCCGATCCTAAGCACAGGCCCAGCCATCGGCGTCGTTCCCTCTTGCTCTCTGAAATGGCTCCCTGCTGTCTTTTGCCCTTTTGTCCCGAAGCCTTGCTTTCTCTTCCTCTGGAGTCTTTATACCTTTTCTGGGTCAGCATCTTAACTTCATGTTGGATGGCCTCTGCCTCTCCAGCTAGCCGGATCCACTCTAGGGCAGTGGGGGGATTGCCCTTCGTAAGTGCCCACTTCACTATCTCTGGGCGCAACCCCTCTTTGAAGTATTGGATCTTCATCCCCTCTGTGCAGTCTGGCACCTGGGCAACCAATCGCCTGAATTCCATTGCATATTCTGACACATATCTCGCTCCCTGGTCCAACAATTTCAAACTGGCCAAAGCCATACTGGCCCTGAAGGGGTCCTCAAATCTGGCCCTAAGGGCCCTCATTACAAATGCATGTAACAGTTGCCTTGTCTAGCCCACATTTCACTAGCTTGTTTGCAAGAATGTCATGGCGAATCCTGTCAAAGGCCTTACTGAAATCAAGATATACTAAATGCACACCATTCCCTTCATCTACCAAGCTGGTAATTTTATATTTAAAAAAAAGATCAGATTTGTCTGGCATGACCTGTTTCTCTCAAAACCCATGTTGACTTTTTTTGTGATTATGGAATTGCTTGCTAGATGTTCACAGATTCACTGTTTAATGGTCTGCTCCAGAATCTTTCCTGGTACTGATGTCAGACTAACTGGATGATAATTGTTGGGATCCTCCCCCCCCCTTTTTTTTTTTTTGAAGATGCCTTCCTCCAGTCTGCTGGGACATCTGCTGTCCTCCAGGAGTTCTCAATGATTATTGTCAATGGCTCCAATATTACAGTTGCCAGTTCTTTTTATACCCTTGGATGCAGTTCATCTAGTCCTGGAGACTTATATTCATTTAGGTTAAACAGGTATTCCTCTACTATGTCTTTACTTATTCTGTGCTGAAATTCCCGTATTCTGTTCTCTGCTCCATTATCCTCAGGTGGAGCACCTTCTGCCTTTTCTGAGAAGACTGAATCTGAGGACCTTTTTTATTTTTTTGCTAAAAATGTTCTGTTAAAACTTACAAGAACTAGTCTAATTATGTGGCAAGTGGCAGTGTGCAGAGAGGGGGAGATGGCCAGAATCCTGTTGACCAGAAATTTGATCTAATTTCTAAGACCAGCCAAAATGTGTTGCTCTCTACTGTATTTTTTAAGTTCAAAAATAATATTTCAAAGCAGTGTAACTATTTCTAGGTCTTGCTACATGTTGTAGCGATAGATAACTAAATGTTGATTATCTTGCAATGGAAGGGAGGATCATCTTGTAATGTGAAATTCTTAGAAACACTTAGATGATTTGACATGGAGGTTATGCAGTATGATCATAGAACCCCAGTGCGAAACGTTCTTTAAAATGTTTCTAATGCATGTACAATAATTGATAAAAAATATGTTACACATGGGTACAAAATAGAGAGATGTTGAGTTCTTGAATTTGTCATAAAACATAAATGGAGATTTGCAGGGACAGTGAATGAACAACTAAATTCTGTTTAATATATTTCCAAGACTTTAAATTAGCAAAAAGAACCTAAGGAACATTCTCTCTTTACTAACTTGCTTACTGTCTTATGGCTCTTCATTCTTTTCTTTTCTTTCTCCCCATATCACCAAACTTTTCTTTTCTTTGGTTTATGGTAGATCTGTTACCTTTTAAATGAATCTTGCCAGTTTTACTAAATCAAGGAACCACAACCTGTGTCCCCCCCCTCCCCAATCTCTCTTCCATGAGCACAAATGGATTTTGTAGCACTTTTGAGACTAACTGAAACAAAGAGGTTTGTAGCATAAGTCTATTTCTTCAGATGACTTATTTGCATTCTAACTGATTTGCAAAATTTAAGTCCTAGAAATGTAAATGTTCAGTTCATGAGGTGTATAAAATGTAAAACAGAAAGCTGTGTGTAATGTACAGTCGGCCCTTCTTATACACAGATTTTTTTATACACAGATTCAAGCATACACGGTTTGAAATGTTCAAAAAAAGTATAAATTTCAAATATCAAAGCTTGATTTTCCATTTTTTATAAGGGACACCATTTTGCTATGTAATTATATTTAATGGGACTTGAGCATACATGGATTTTGTTATACATGGGGGATCTTGGAACCAAACCCCAGCATATTATAAGGGTCCACTGTATAATGTTTGTGTATATTACTAAGAGCATAGAACAGGTCCATTCCAGACAGAAAGCCAACACAACTATGAACAAAGATATGAGAAAATCAACAATGATTTGACTGATAACAAAGCCCCAAACAGGCCCTGTTAAGAGTACTGGCTGATGCAATCTGATGGCTGATGCAATTTGACAGAAGGCAGCCAGAAGCCAAATGTTTACCCAGTGGTATGTCACTTCTAGGCAGGAGACAAACTGTATACATAAACAAGGACCAGTACATTTCCCTTATCTCATTGGACATGATATAATAATAATATCATATATATATATATATATATATGTATGTATGTATGTGTGTGTGTGTGTGTGTGTATGAAATATATATATTTATTTTTATTTCCCGCCTCTCCCTGTGGATTGAGGCAGGGTTACAGAAATAAAACAATTCCAAATAAAATACAATCGTTAAAACAATAACATTACTATTAATTCACCAAAATAATCATCAACTAACATTCACATTAACATTCATACAATCAGATCAGAAGTGGGAGTATTTAAGATTTCTTATAAAAGATCGGGTGGGTAGGCCCGCTGGAAGAGATCCATCTTTAGTGCCTTCTTGAAGGCATCTAAAGTGGTGATAAGATGGATCTCCTCTGGCAAGCTGTTCCACAATCTGGGGGCTGCGGTGGTGAATGTCCTGTAAGAAGTTGTTGTTAGCCTGGTTTTTGAGTACTCCAATATGTTCTTTCCAGATGTTCAGAGAGTGCGGGGAGGTAGGAGGGAGAGGCCTTTCCTCAAGTAACTCAGGCCCAAGCCATGCAACACTTTGTATTGCGCCCAGAAGTTAATCAGCAACCAATGAAGGGATTTTAACACCGGTGTTATGTGGTCGAATCTAGGTGTTCCAGTGACCACTCTGGCTGCTGCGTTTTGAACCAATTGCAGCTTCCGGACTTGGTACAAAGGTAGCCTCATGTAGAGCGCATTACAGAAATCTAAACGAGAGATTACCAGTGCATGTACCACTGCTTCAAGGTCCTTTTGGTCCAGGTAGGGGCGCAGTTAGCGTATTAACCAAAGCTGGTACTAAGCACTCCTGGCCATCGCATCTACCTGAGATGACAACTGTAGAGATGGATCCAGGCGTACTCCCAAACTGTGAACTTTGTCCTTTAAGGGAAGTGTGACTCCATCCAGGACTGGTTGACAAATCTCTGTCCCTGGACCTGGGGTACCTATTGCAAGTACCTCCGTTTTCTCTGGATTCAACTTGAGTTTGTTTTCCCTCTTCCAGCCCATTACTGACTGAAGGCAGCATCCAGAGGAGAGATGCCATCCTTAGTCACTGCAACAGTCAGAGACATGAAATAGATTTGGGTGTGTGATGATCCCTGGGGCCAAAGCCACACAGCCACCCTGTCTTTGGCTCTTACCCCCAGGGAGTCCCTTTACACTTTCCCTTCTAGGATCTCCTAGGTCTCCCTTCCCGCTCCCTGCTGAGCTGAATGAGACCCCTTGGGATCCTCTATCTCGCTGCCACCACCCCATGGATCCAAACCAAACAACGTCTCTCTAGCACACAAGATGGTCAACGAACACTTTAGAAATGAGTCACCACTAATTATCTAGATTGAAAATGCTTTTGAATTTTTTCTCTTTTGTACCAGGAAATTACTTTTTTAATGCCAAAAATCTGTTTCTCTTCTGCGCATTTAATGGCACAAGTCAAATAGGCATGGTACAGACAGCACAAAAGTGCCGTGCTCGTGCCGTGCTAGGGTTACGGGACCATGCAGCATCTGCACGGTCCCTAACCCTAGCACATACTGGCGGTGGCATAATGGTGGCGCTCTGTGTACACGGGTGCCACCATTATGATGTTACGGATGCATAGCGTCCGCATGTCATGTTGTGCCAGTTATGTCACGAGTGTGCCATTGGCACACTTGGACGTAACTGGTGTGGCAGAAAAAGAACCTGTTCCCTGCGGAGGAAAAAAACGGACCTTCAAGCAGGTATGTACTGGGCTTAAATTGCTTTTAAATACACTTGCACAGCTTTGTTCTCAAGGCAGCTTTGAATGAAAATTTGAGCATATTGCTCATAAGGTATTCATTGTCAGGTGGTATGTTCTGTGTAAGTCAGAAAAAAAGTTAATTTCCTTGGGGAAGACAGATTCAGTGAGTAAGTAAGAGAAGGCTCAAATATTACAAAAGTTTAAAGCAGAATTCTGACTCTCAAGTCACTTCTGCACATGTTTTCTTTCTTCCAGACCCTGTCATGATTTCATGATTTTAGAAAGGATTAATAACTCAAATGTATGCATGCAGAAATAATTTATAAATACATTCCAAAGCATTGTTTTCTAGGATTCTTTAGACATTTGATCCCTTCTAATTGATGTATGAAGAAGAAACAAAGGGTGTAAGATAAACGGTAAAATATTGAACATAAATAGATTCAACATTGTTTGACTAAACATTTCTTTATGACATTTAAATCCTCTTGACTTTTAACAAATCTGATGTATATTATTCTCTTGGATATCTTTGACCCTTTAGTTTTAAAAAAGGCAGTTGCTGGGAAAAAAATGCTTTGATTTTTGTTTCAATGACAAAACAGGAATTGTCTATTGACTGTGCTACCCAGGTGATGAGGAAAACCCAGCTTTTTGGGTTTTTTAAATTTATTCTGAGTGATGATTTAAAAAAGATTAGAAAAAGCAATTTTTCATTGCTTGAATATAAATTTTATAGGTGCCAGTGTGGTATAGTGGTTAGAGTGATGGACTAGCACTCTGGGAAGCCAGAGGTCAGATTCCCATTTGGCCATGGAAACACACTGGGTGACCTTGGGCAAGTGACATTCTCTTAGCCTTAGAGGAAAACAATGACAACCACTCTGAACAAATCTTGTGAAGAATATCCCACAATAGGCTTGCATTGGGATTGCCATAAAGTGGAAACTGGAAGGCACAGATTGAGAGACATTTTAAAAATATTGTTTACCCTCCCCCCCCCTACCCTTGGCTTGAATTGCTTTACTTTCCTGGGAAGCTTTGTAGTGTTTTTCCTTTGAACAATGAGAACAATGGAGAGTTATTAGCCAAATGCATGAATTCCTAATTTTACTTACACAGAGGTCCAAGACACACAACAGAAATAATCCAGTTTGAGACTGCTTTAATTGCTCTGCCTCGGTGCTAGGGAATCCTGGAGATTGTAGTTTATTGTGGCACCAGAGCTCTCAGACGGATGTCTCAGTGTCTCAATGTAAATGTCTCACAAAACTACAGTTCCCAGAATTCCCTCACACTGAGCCATCCATCCATCTTACTTCACATTGGAAAGTGAGAAAATCTGTGTGTTTTTAGTTTGTGGTCCCTTATGCTTAGCTATATCCCTGTAATCCCCTTATATTGGTCAGGAGTAAGATTTTAGCACCTGTACTGTACCTCCCCCCACACTTTTATTTTGAGAAACAGCTTGCACTGTACAGTGCACCCTTTTTTATGCAGGGGATCTGTTCCAGACCCTCCGCGTAAAAAAGAGCATATGCTCGAGCCCCATTGAAAGTAATGGGGCTCGTGCATAGTGTGGTGGTGTGGCGGCACGCATGCGCTACAGGCATGCACCCCATTACTTTCAATGGGATGTGTTCCCCCTTGTGCCCCGCTTGCTCCAGTGTGCTCCCGCTCAGCTTTCAACATGCTAAAAGCCGTGTATAGTGCGTCCACGTATGATACGAGCGCACTGTATATATACAGTTCTGTT
Organism: Sceloporus undulatus; assembly: GCF_019175285.1. Lineage (NCBI taxonomy): Eukaryota > Metazoa > Chordata > Lepidosauria > Squamata > Phrynosomatidae > Sceloporus > Sceloporus undulatus. Next base: position 233,101,356 of record NC_056524.1, on the reverse strand, counting down.
GTTTTCTACTGCTCTCTCTTCTGCCTTTGAAATAAATAAATGATTGTTTTGCAGTAAAATCAGTTTGTCCTTGACCTGATTTCTTCCCTTCTACTTCATTCTCACTTGGAGTGACTCTGGATAATTGTCCATTTTAAAAATCTTCAGCTTGTAAGATCCTGCAAAGAGTTATTACATGAAGAAGCTTCCCCTTGCCCAACCAATAAACTCAGTGCAGTACTCTTAATACTTTGGGGGCCAGGAAAATGTGCAAGGGGGCTAATTTTGGAGTGGGAGAGGTCAGTGTAGATAACTCCTTACTTTGTGCTCCCTTGAAGTGTCTTAGTAGATGGGCTAATTTTTTTCTGCTTTGGAACTCTTGACAACAACAGACCACTGGATACCTATGGGGAGCATTACCTCAGCAGTGGACAGAGCTTAGAAAACTTACTTTTACATTACATACCCCAGAATCTCCCAGACATTGTGGCCAGAGTCCTCTGATCAGCAATGGCTTTGCAGATATTCTGGGAGCTTTCGTCCCACAAAAGTAAGTTTTCTAAGCTATGGTAATAGCCAACATATTGCAGAACTGTTACCATGATTCATACCTAACTTTTAGGCCAAAAGGGAGAGGGGGAAAAGACTTACATGGGTTCCTTATGTGAACACATAACAATGGATGAAAAAGGAAATGGATTTTGCCCTATATATCAACCAAAAGATCACGAGAAGCCTGACTCTCAAAAGAGTTGGACTGGTAGAAGTAAATCCAAGTATCCTAACCTAGGTAAGTTGTGGGTCAGACTGCCTGAATGATGGATACAAATACTATTAGATAACTGAAGCTGAAAATAAGAGGGGAAAGAATGCTTGCTTTATAAGGAGTTTCATGGTTTTCAAAATAACACACAGCAGATTTTCAGTGGGATCTACTGAATTTAGAACATTTTTTGATGTTTTAACTGTAAAGACAGCTCAACCTCTATCAAGTCTAAGATAGCATCTTTAAGGGGCATTATGTACCTAACTGACATAAATAAAATATTTTAATTACAGCTAATAAGAATTAGATTTTTGTTTTTGAGCTCCATAATGTCAAATTTGGCATGCTGCAGGAAGGAATCTGCACAATAGGTTTTCTATAACTCATTCAGACTGTTATGTTCATGTCAGTTTGACCTTGTAAAGAACACATTGTGCTTCAGGAATTTAAAAAGGACATTCTAAGCAAATGTTTCTTGCCTACAGACTCTTTCTATAACTTTACAGCATAATTTGTGAATAATGAAACAGACCTGAAGGAAAAGATAAAACTCAAAGTCTGTTTTGTATGTTTAAGTTTGCCTGGTTTGAGACATGGAGAAAGACTTTTCGATTACTCATTAATGGAATTCTTGTGCTTTTGCACCCTCTACACCAGGGATGGAGAAACTGTGCCCTTCCAGATTTTATTGAACTACCACTCCCATCCTGCCTTTTAACTGATTATGTTGGCTAGGTTTTATGTGAAGTAGCGTGATCTATTTCAGTGAGGTGTACGTAATCTATTTTAGTGTGGTAGACTTTCATTGCTACTGAGATTTTAACCAGCCTTTTCTTGATTTTGGAAATATGTTTGCACATAGATTAGCACCCATATGTTGCAATGTGATATTTTATCTGAAAGCAGGGCATCATATCTCAGGGTTTATAATGACAGAAAGGGCAAGGCATATGAAGGAATCAGAAAACACATTATACTTGAAGAATCTGGTTACATATTACACTCACCAGGTGAGACAAATCTATCTTAAAAAGAATTTTAAAGCTTCTTTTTACCAAGGCACAGAAATTTAGAGGGAAAGTGAAGGAGGAGTCATTAGAAGGGAGTTCAAACCTGTAAAGCTAATGAAAGCCTCTTAGAATGAATGAAAGCCTCTTAGGCATACTGACCTAAATAATCTTAATATTAGGAATGCAAGTTGTTGCTGTTGTTGTTGTGTACCTTCAAGTCATTTCTGACTTACGGCAACCCTAAGGCAAGCCTATCACAGGATTTTATTGGCAAGATTTGTTTGGGCAGGGGTTGCCAGTGCCTCCCTCTAAGACTGAGACAGATTTGCCTAAGGTCACCCAGCAGGTTTCCGTGTCTCAGTGGAGACCTGAACTCTGTTCTTCAGAGTTATAGTTCAGTGCTCAAACCACTACACCATGCTCGATATTGGTAGCTGTATTATTATTACTGCTAGTTCTAGCTCTTAGATATGACTTAAACCGGGGTGGGAAAGAGAAAAGTCCCTTGGGGATTCCCTGGACACTGTAAGTTGTACCTAGTGGCATCACTAGGGCTGGCATCGCATGGTGTGGTAACTCATGCTATCACCCCCCCCCCCAATTGGCCTCCTTCCATATCACACCATACAGAATACTTAGTAATGTTTTATGTACTAATATTACTTATAAATTGTAATTCCTTCATATCATTGAATGTAATGGTAATTATGCCAAAACTACTAGCAAAATTAAAATTATACCTTTAAATCATAGTATCATACAGCCTAAATGTATTTACATGTACATGGTTTAATATGGTTAAAGTGAAAATTTTGTAAGACTTGATATTTTTAAAGAATATATTAAAAGAACTGAAAAATTAATTGTTCTTGGCCTATTCACACACTCTCAGCCTCAGAGGGAGGCAATGGCAACACCCCTCTGAAAAATTTTTGCCAAGAAAACTCCTTGATAGGTTTGCCTTAGGGTTGCCATAAGTTGGAACAACTTGAAGTCTCTGTCTCTCTTACACACACACACATACACACACACAAAAGTTCTTAAGCTTACAGGAATGTTGTGAGAAATGCATACTAATCCTTTCACTACACTTTCACTGTTGACATGTACTTTGTGTGGTACATACTTTACTTAATATGGTCAAATAGGGTAACATTTGGGTAACAGACTGACAGTGGAGCCCAGATGTCATCTCCTCTTTCTGGGGAAGAGGAGGTCATGCCACAGATTCCACACTAAACAAAGACCCCATTGCAGGTTAATGGGTTTGTAACTAGCGGCCCAATTTTTACACCCCTTCACTTGTGTCTGGCCCCTTTGTTCTGAGTGGGGCACAATCTGAAAGCTCATATCTCTTTGTGTGAACATGCCAGAACAAGCCATGGGGGATGGCTTCCATGGAAATATTGATTTGGGAGCACTTTCAGAAGGTTGTGGCTTGCCTCCTCCCTAAAGATAGTTGAGGGCCATATGTGTGCATTTTCACATTCAAGAAAGACTTAAAGCTCAGAGGAGAAGCTGAGGTGGGAATAGTATTTGATGGGTTCCTCTTAAATTTTTCCCTTTTTGTCTTTTTCATTTTTTCTTTTAAAGGGCTTGTGGGGGCTTTTGCTCAAAGGAAGTGAGGTTTAACACCTGCTTCTAGAAGGAGACAGCAGCCAGGAGCTCTCTGGTTAGGTCCAGTTGATTGAGCTCGCTGACAGAGCTTGGAGACAAAGACCAGGCCAACAGGGATTTGGTTTAGTAGTTCTGTAAGTTACGACCTGACTTCCACCTTGCCAAACTACTAAACCTTTACATGGGTATTTAACAGGGGACCTTTTGAGGGGGAAGCCTACAGTCCAGTTTCAATACCTTCTTAACACTTATCAGTATGGACACTGAGGGAGCTGCTGCAGTCAATGACAATACTTGTGGGATGTTTGTCTTCTTGTCTATGGATGTGGGGAACTTCACCAAGTGCATATTGGTAGCCCTCTTGGAAGAGAAGGTCCAGCAGGTGGAGGCCTGGGTATCTACACTTCAGCATATTATGGAGCAAGAGGTTTTCCTGGACAGAGGAAGAATGGAATGGATGGGGAACACACAGAGGAAGTTGCTGGAGAGGAGGTCATTTGACAAACACAGGAGATAGATGGTTGGCAGAATGTCACGCACAGCAGTAGGGAAACCAGGGATTTTTCTGGGAGCTTACAGCTACAGAATCATTTTGAAGCTCTCTCTCTTATCAGGGATGATGAAGAAGAGCAATAAGGACAGTTCACAGGGATAGTGCAGGGGACCCTAGGAGTACCACCACAGGGAACAGCTACTGCTAAGCCTTGGAGGAGGTGTGTGGTAGTAGTGGGGATCTCCTTGCTGAAGGCTGCAGAAGCAGTGGTTTGTGGGCCTGAAAAGCTGTCTCGGGAGGTGTGTTGTCTCCCTGGGCAAAAATCTGTGATGTGACAGAGGCTGACAAGACTTCCTTTTGGTCCATGTGGGAACCAACGATACTGCAAGGCACAGCCTCCAGAATATCAGTAGGGGTTATGAAGCTTTGGCTAAGAAGTTGAAAAAGTTGGATGCACAGCTTACGTAACAATGGCGGCACCCATGTATACAAGGCACCACCATTATTACGCCCTCAACATGTGCTAGGGTTGCGGGGCATATGGGCGCTATGCCCTGAGGCAACCCTAGCATGTGACAAGGGCGTCACTGAGGGCCTGGTTGTACCAGGCCAGCATTATACACCAGAGATGTTTTCACCTGTGAAGAAATCCAAGACTTCAGTTCTGGAAGCCAGGTGGGGAGCATCCAGCTTAAAATTAAAGGGGAGGGAAACAACAGGGATATTATTGTGGGCGTCTACTACAGACCCCCAAGTCAAACTGAGGAATTGGATGATGCCTTTCTATAACAGATGACCACACACTCAGAAAGGAAAGATAATAGTGATGGGTGACTTAAACTATCCTGATCATAAAATCATAGAATCGTAGAGTTGGAAGAGACCGCAAGGGCCATACAGTCCAACCCTCTGCCATGCAGGAAATCTAAATGAAAGCATCCCTGACAGATGGCCATCCAGCCTCTGTTTAAAGACCTCCAGGGAAAGAGACTCCACTACACTCTGAGAGAGTTTGTTCCACTGTTGAACAGCCCTTACTGTCAGGAAGTTCCTCCTAATGTTGAGGTGGAATCTCTTTTCCTGCAGTTTGCATCCATTGTTCCGCATTCTAGTCTCTGGTGCAGCAGAAAACAAGCTTGCTCCCTCCTCAACATGACATCCATTCAAATATTTAAATGGGGCCATCATATCACCTCTTAACCTTCTCTTCTCCAGGCTAAATATCCCCAGCTCCCTAAGTCGTTCCTCATAGGGCATGGTTTCCAGACCCTTCACCTTTGGACACATTCCAGTTTCCCAACATCCTCTTTGAATTGTGGTGCCCAGAACTGGACACAATATTTCAGGTGGGGCCTGACAAGAGCAGAATAGAGTGGCACTGTTACTTCTCTTGATCTAGTCACTATACTTCTATTGATGCAGCCTAAAATCACATTGGCCTTGTTAGCTGCCACATCGCACTGTTGACTCATGTTCAATTTGTGGCCTACTTGGACTCCTAGATCCCTTTCACTCGTAGTTTTATTCAGCCAGGTGTCCCCCATCCTATATCTGTGCATTTCATATTTCAACCCTAAGTGCAGTACCTTACATTTCTCCCTGCTGAATTTCATTTTGTTAGCTTTGGCCCAGTTTTCTAGTCTGTTCAGGTCATTTTGAATCTTGATCCGGTCCTCTGGGGTATTAGCTACTCCTCCTAATTTGGTGTCATCTGCAAATTTGATAATTTGATGTCTGGCATGACTTCTTTCTCTGAAACCCATGTTGACTTTTTGTGATTATGGCATTGCTTTCTCACAAAAAGTCAACATGGGTTTCAGAGAATGAAGCCATGCCAGACAAACCTGATCTCTTTTTTTGATATTTGCTGGAAATCAAACTCAGCCAAAACCTTAAAGTCTGGCAAATTCCTCACTTGCCTCAAAGACAATTTTGTTGTCCAAAAGGTGAAAGAGGCAACAAGAAGATCAGTTATTTTAGATCTGATCCTAACCAACAGGGATGACCTGGTCACTGGGGTGCAAGTGATGGGATCTTTAGGTGGGAGTGATCATGTTCTCCTGGAATTTGTTATACAGTGGAAAAGAGACACCAGACATAGTCAGACATGCTTTCTAGACTTTGGGAGAGCTGATTTAAGTAAACTTAGAGAAATACTGGGGGTGATCCCATGGTTAGGAATGCTAAAAGAGAAGAGAGTTCAAGATGGATGGGAGTTTCTCAAAAGGGAGATGCTGAAGGCACAATTTCAAACAGTTCTTGCACCACCACACTTAGTGACTCCACTCTCAAGAACCCCATTTAATAATCTAGACACCTGCAGAAAAGTGTGTCAGGAAGACTAGATTAATTTTTCTGTCCCAGATGCTCACTCTCACTTTGTTGACAAATTTCTAAGTGAAATGGTCATACAAGTATGTTTTTTCTATCACTGTACAATAGCAGAGTATCAGATTCTATAGAATTGGGTTGAACAGAATTATTAATTCAGCAAGAGCAAGCTTCTGTTTCCCCCCATGTAGCCCAATTCTTTACTTTTTATGAGCAAACAATAGCTGCTAAGCCATCTTTACTGATGCTGGTGAAATGTCTGTCTCCCCCTTTCCCAGTCTGTTCTTATCCATATAAAATATGTTGTGGAGAATACTATATGTTAAGTGTGAATTGGAAAGTACTTTGGTCATAAAATTTGACTTTCTTTTATGGAATATAAGAAAGGAAATTACATTGGGGAAGAGTGACCACCTTTATGCCTGACTTGATGTTATTTGTGGTTTGGTTTTTGCTTTGTTATTTCTAGTTTTCCAGTTGAACAGTTCACTCACCTTCCTTTAATTTCTCTGCTCTTATTGTACTTACCCAGCTTAGCCTTCTGGTAAAGAAGCTGTAACAGAGGGAGGGGCTTCTGTCCACATGCAAGTCGGAATCTGAAGATTATGCACAAAATGAAGAGACAAAGGGCCTTTACACACTGACCTGAAAGGCCAGCCAGGGGGCAGAGTCAGGGCATGGTGTCCTGACGGCGAATGCCCAACTCCACCCCCCAGGGCACCCTGATGCCACACGCTGCTCCAGATGGTGTGCAGCATCAGGGTGCACCTTTGCCACTGCGTCTAGATGACGCAGTTCCAAAGAGGCACCATATAGCCACAGCACCACAGTTATAGCGCCCTTTTGAGGGTGCAAAAAGGAGCCACTTTTTGTGGCTCCTTTTTGCGCCCTCAAAAGGTTGGATCAGGGCTGCGGCATGAGGTTGCCATGGCCTCAATCCAGTGTGAAAATGGGGGGGGGGGGGGGCTGGAGGCCGCCTCTTCAGGGCAATCTGTCAAGCCCCAAATTGCTAAGAAATTGCCTCTTTGACACTTGTCATCTTCCTGTGAGAACAAGATAAGGAGCACTTTAGCCATGGTGTTGCTGCTGCTGCTGCTGCTGGAAACTTCCAAAAGTGGTGGTTTACCAGTTTTTAATTATTTTTTTATTGTTAGTTTATTAAGTCTGCTCATGTTGGGACTAGCAGTTGGATATAGGCTATTGTATTTGTATAGTTTTATGAGTAGTAGACAGTCAGCATGGTGTAGAGGTTTGAGTGTTGGACTAGGACTCTTGAAACCAGGGATCAAATCCCCACCCAGCCATGAGAACCCACTGGCTAATCTTGCACAAGTCACACTCTCTCAGCTTCAGGGTAAGGCAATGACAAATTTGTTTTGAGCAAATCTTACCAAGAAGACACCATGATAGCTTCTCCTTAGAGTCACCATAAGTTGGAAATGACTTGAAGGTACACAACAACAAATATAAGTAGTAGGTGAGTACAAGAATGAGCATTTGGCTATGATCCTTCTTGGAGTATAGTGTGCTTGCCCAAACATCTGCAGTTTTACTGTGGATTGCCATGTGTGTGTATGTGTATGTGTGTGTGTGTTTCCTTATCTTTGATATATAATATATCAGAGGAAATTTTAAATGTGTTTCAGCTTTTTAATTTTAAACCAGATCCCTCATTTCCTTCATTCAGCAACCTTATCCATCAACAGTCACAGGGACCACAAGAAAGTATGCAATATCCTTGTTCTGACACTTAGCTGGACAAGCTGGCAAAATCCCATTCAGGATTATGTAAAGTTGTAAATAACTAAGTTTTTAGCTCACAGAATAACAGTTCATCCAGATGTGATGCAGAAACCATGATTTGCTGTCCTCAGATACAAATCTCTGTTGAGGCCCCAGAGAAAGGAAGTATGGAATAACCACAGAGCTGTGAGATCATTTATGGTATAAACAACTGTGACAATAATGATTTCTTAAATACTATCAGTTGGCTGGAGCACGACATTATATACACTCAAAGGGGGAAATTGTTGAATTCTATAAGAGGAAGTGTGCAATATGAGCATTGTTTTTTCTCTGACATCTAGTGCTTTGGAAAGAGATTAGTAGCATAAAGCTATTTATTTTAAATGCACTAGGATTGTCCTTCCAGCTTTATTTTCACTGAAGTTTGTCCTCAACCCATGTATTGTTAATTCTCCAAAAAGCAAAAAATAAAAACAACCCCCCAACCCACCCCCAGCCACAACCTTTCTAAGTAGATGACTGTGTCTCATACACAAACCCTTCATTTTATGAACTGGGGGAATTAGGAAAAGATTTAGAGAGTCTAATTTATTCCAGATTCATGGTAGAAGAAAAGAATACATTTTCTTAGAAGTTTAGCCAGTTGGGATGGAAGCTGATTTAAGCCTTTGAAACTTTGAATAACTTTGATATTCAAATGTTAGAGGGCAAAGTTTTACTCCACTCCCATTATTTTCACCTCTTCACTCTCAAAGGTGTCTTCCCCCTTTCCTGGAGTCTTGTTCTCAAGACTGGCCAGATTCACATCTGTTACCCAGAACATTTGTTAGTCTCTTAACATACAGTTCATTTGATTCTGTGCTTCACTGGAAAATTTCTTTTCTGATTTACAGAAGTATGGAGGAATTTAGAGAAATTCAACATTTCCAGAATGGTAAGCAAAATGAAGCTTTCTCTTCTTCCCCTCATCCCTGCAGCCCCCTATATCTCCCAAAAGGCCTCTTCAGTTGGCCAACACTGAGCAGCAATTGGAATTGGGTGGATATATCACCTGTTATTAGGCTGAGGGATCTCTTCAATGCTCTTGGAATTTTCTCAGTTTCAAGTTAATTCCCTTTCCCACTGCAGCCCAGTAAGATACAATTCCCAATGTGTTTTAGATGGCCCATGACTCTCCAGAAATATTTTGTTATAGAGATGTACAACAATCAGGAAAGAAAAAAAATCTGTGCTCATAAAGCATTGGATTATGTCTAGTAGTACTAAGATCCTTAGTCATGCTGAGAATAAGAAACAGAGAGGCATAGAGCTGGTTTAAACAACACACACCAATCACATAAAACAGCTGGGAAACACTTGACTTCATTCAGAGGGTGTAACATAGGCCCGGTACACATGAGCCGCTTGTGATGCCCTTGTCATGTGCTAGGGTTGCCTGAGGGTGGAGCACCCACACACCCTGCAACCCTAGCACGTGACGAGGGCGTAACAATGGCGGCGCCCTGTATACATGGGTGCCACCATTGTTACGTAAGCACAGTGCGGCGCCAGCACGGTGCCATGCAGAGCTTATGCAACCAGTGTTACAATGGCGCACTTGTTATGCCACCATTGCAGAGTAAAAGGAACCTGCTTTTCGAGGGTTCTTTTTCCTACATAGGGAAGCCACGCGGTTTGGCAGCTGCAGCTTCCCTGTGTAAGAAATACAGGCGCTGGCAGGCTGTCCTTTTTGGGTGGTGTGTACCGCACCATAGAAAGATATTTACAGTGCACCCATGCCATACGCGGGTGCGGCCTACGCGGCTTTAACCTTATGCGGAAGGTTAAGCCGCAAGGGCATGAATGGCATGCATGCCAGGCCAAACACAGAAGCACTCCCCCCATTGCAACCAGAAAGGATCCCTGCATATGGAGAGGGCCCACTGTGTTATATATATTTCTCAAATTTTAAGGAAAATTTATATTTCTGTCCTCCTAGTATGGCGCAGGTATGGAAACATCAGGAGGAATCACATAGCAACCACTACAAAGTAATTTTACTAAGGCTTCTAAAACTGGAGGTAATGGACATATTATAGGGAACAATGAAGTCAGCAGCGAGTTCCTCAGTTAACAACACTCATGAAATCACAGAATTCTTGAAAGACTAGCTGTGCTCACTTGATGTGAGTAGTCCACAACCATTTAGTTGTGTCACTAGTTGTTGTTGTTGTGTGCCTTCAAGTTGTTTCTGACATGGCAACCCTAAGGCAAACCCTTCACAGGGCTTTCTGGGGCTGAGAGCATGTGACTGTCCCAAGGTCATCCAGTGGGTTTCCATGGCCAATCAGGGAATTGAACCCTGATCTCCAGAGTCATCATCCAATGCTCAAACCACCACACCACGCTAGTGTTGTGAGCTAGTCAGCCATAATATGGCAGCCTAGTGACAGATGAATCATCTCTTACCTCCACCACCACTTGGCATCATGTTCTGATAAACACAGGTATTCCATTTGTTCCCTCTATCATGGTTTCTAGTCATTCTTGTTAGTGAACAGGTTCACTGGCTTTTAGTATTTCTAAATAAGAGTGATGATGCACTGTATTTTAGAATACCACACTGGTAACTTGATGCTTTTGTTATTTATACAAGAGGACAAGAAATAAGCCTTCCGTTTTCACACCTTGGTTTCCATACTATTCCAGACATTCGATCCCTGACAATGGGCAATACTTATGGGTGGAACTTTAAGATCCCCCCCCCAAAAAAAATAATAATTCAGTGTGCACTTTAGATGTGGCTATGCCTCACTGAACTGGGTAATTTATACTTCTAAATGTATGAGCATTTCCCCCTTAACAATTCCAGTTAAAAATAACTTCAGAATCTGAAGCTGTGACACCACATGAAAAGATGCTGTATAGCAAACTTGGTACAAAACTCCTGTCTTGTTTACATTTCACTGGAACTGCTGTATAATTCAGTAATGCCAGGACAAAAATGGAATCCATATATTTAATGTCAAAAGAATCCTTATTTTAAATACAGGGATTATTTCCCTCACCCGTAACTTGTGACAAAAAATATTTTGAATGATACTTCCATACATACTTGCTTCCCATCATTTGTTTCATTATGTTAGTTTTGATTTACAGTTGTCCCTCCATTTTAGTGGACTTCGAGTCTGCAGTCTCGGTCCTTCATGGACTGACAAGCAGGGAGGGTTAAAATGATGTGTACGCCCGCAGCATCTGTGCAGATCCACCTGCAGGAGCACGCAGCCATTCAATTCCATGGGGCTTGAATATTTGCAAATTGCCATTTTCACAGGGTGGCAGTGGTCCAGAATGGATCCCCTACAAAAATGGAGTTATGACTTTAATTGGCTATACTGTACTAACAGATTGCTGCATTTATTTAGCATGGGATTCTTTATATCTGTTAAAAGAATCCTACAATCCTGAGAATTATGCCATGAGAAATGTAAACTATTCTCTGTTTTTGAATCTTTCAAACTTCCAATATTTTAGAAAGAAAAGCTATAACATCTTCATGTCCTGAAGTTAGATTCTCACAACTTTCATTTAGTAGAGTGGGCATATAGCAGTATGTACTGTGTGTGTATGTTTCCATAGGTTGAATTCTCCTACTCTAGGTAGTATGGGCCAATATCCTATTTAATGCAGGCAGAGTGTAAAGCTGCAGTAACATACTTAATCAGAGAAACAGGAGGGCAATGGCTGACAGCCAGGTACAGTGTGATGGCAAACACTTAGACCATCATTGGCTGTTTAGGTGGGTTGGATAGAGTTCAGTTCTCTTTAGTTGCCATTGTGCTGCTGGATATACTTATACCACAACCATTGAAGTTGTCAGTAATCTTTTTAAAACAAACAAACAAACAAACAAAAACACTCTTTAACTGAATATGCCAAACACACACACACACACACACACACACACACACAGAGAGAGAGAGAGAGAGAGAGAGAGAGAGAGAACCACTGAGTTAGATGAGTAAGTATAGGATCTCAACCTAAATGGGCAACTGTGGGTGCATCTACACTGTAGAAATAATGCAGTTTGACATGTTTTAAAGTGTTCTAGCTCTATCCTATTGGATCTGGGGATTTGCATTTTACAAGGTCTTTAACCTTCTCTGGCAAAGGGCTCTAGTGCCTCACAAAACTACAAATCTCAGGATTATGTGGGATGGAGCCATAACAGTTAAAGTGGCATCAAACAGCATTACTACAGTGTAGATGCACCCCTGAGAGGGCTGCTAGCTTGGATACAGGATAGGGCTCTGTAACTTGAATTCTGAAGATTTTGGAGCAAGACAAGGTACTTAAGACTGTTTGAAGCAAGACAAAGGTACCTATCCTTTCTTAATTTCCAGACTTCAGCTAACAGCTAACAGCTCCCAACTCAGCTTTTGCCTCTTTGGTGGAGAAGAGGTGGAAGAGGGTGTGTGGAGGAGCCACCAGCAATGTTCTTGTCACCAGTGCCTCCAAACTTCCTTGCCCTCTGCCAAGGAAACAATAGCCATGTTGGGAGAGGAAAGCTGCAGCTGAAAGTTGGAGTTTAGAAGGTAAGAGAGGTTAGGTATCTTTGTCCTGTTTCACAGAGAATCGTTTTATGGTACCTTGTCTTGCTCCACAATCTCCTTTGGATTAAAATTGCAGGAGTCCTGTCCCATATCTACTGCAATGCCCTAGGAGAACAGTGGCTTTAGCTCACATAGTGTATTGCTCTTTGGCTGTATTGCCAGTAACTTTTACAGAAGCCTGGCAGCAATGAATGGAGAAACACTCCAGTCACTTCAGGCATTCAGAATCTAGTAAAACATTGAATAGCAGGAGAGTGCAAGTCCCACATCCCTTTGGAGTTTATCAGACAAGGGAAATTGGAAGTATAATCCAACGACAATCCGAACACAATCATGGGGTTTAACATTATTGCGTGATAGACTACCACATGCAATTTCGGCCAATGGGAAGTTAGTGCGAACGCAATCATGGGGTTTCACATTATTGCGTGATAGACTACCACACGCAATTTCAGGCAATGGCAAGCTATTTTCAGGCAATGGGAAGCCAGTTCGAACGCAATTCAAATTCATGTAAATTCGCTGAACTAGTGAATTCACCTGAATGCATTCTGGCCTCACTTTCTTTTCATTCAAAATTAAGAGAAATTCCTCCCGTGTGATAAACTCTTTTGTTGTAGCTCACATGCAAAACAACAGACTGAAGAGAAGTGCCCGCTTTACACAGAGAGGTTCTCCATGCAATATGGAACACTGATTTCTCCAGTTTCTGAATTCTGTTGCTCTGCTTTTTCTATTTCCTCCCTTCCATTAGAAAGTTTAGTCTTCATCTTGTCTCGATCTCTGAAAGAGATCTAATAATCTGATGGATGACTAGTGGCTCACTCATAGAAGGAGATTATTTTAAACATTCTGTTAAAAAGTTTAGAAAGGACAAAAATGCCTATTGAAGTTCCTGAAAAAGGCCTGATCTGGCAGCAAGGCAACCACAACTATCAAACTAAAAATCTCAGGCATTTTAGGTAATCTCAGAGATCTGACAATGATGAGATGTCTAAAGAGTAGCAGGGAAAATCTTTATAGATGGTCAGAGCATCATAAATTGGGAATCCTTGAGTGTTTTCTTTATATTACCAATGTAACTTTTACAGGTTTTTTTTTTTTTAAGATTCACCTCTTTGGTCTTTAATCCAAATATGCCAAACTAGAATCTTTGTTCTGAAGCAATGCATCTATTCCTAAAGCCTTCATGATGTCTCAGAGGCTTGGCACAATCTCCATTGTGGCTCCTGAAGTATTTAACATAATGATTTACTCAGCACCTTCAACATCTGTACAAGTTTCAGAATTTGAAATTGTCACTTGAGATAAAATTTTATCGTGGGTTGTCTATATAATTCCATATATAGAAATGTGTATTTCAAACATATCCCTGAACACCTTCTATTTATCATTTAATGTTCATATACTCCCTAAAATTGATTCTTTTATACACTCACTTTACTTTGTAAATGTGTCAGCATCAAAAATAGGTAAAATTTACCAATAAGAAGAATCTTTGCATTTTCTGAATATACAATGTTAGTCTGTGTTAAATTAAAAGGCAGATACAGTATGTCTAATGATTTCAAACCTTCTTGGTTTAACTTGTTATATTTGATTTATTTTAATCTGTTCTGTTTCTATTTTATACTGTTGCAAAAAGACTCCAGCCTGCTTTTGATATTCCTAAAACAATTTGTGGGTGCCTTAATAGTTTAGGAAAAAAATATTAGAGCTTATAGCTCTGTAGTCATTATGAATATGGCAGTGAGATTTTACTTTAGACTTTTTAGAATCTTAGTGCATCTTTAAGGACCTTTTTTCCACACAACAAAAAGTCCAATCTTTTCCATGTTTCTTTTCTTTTCTTTGACTTCCTAAAATGTGCCATTTTGATAATGCAGTCTTGATTGCCAGTCAAAAACATGAGATCTGCCGGCTACTTCACAAACAATCCAGTCTATGGGCTCTTTAAACTTAATATGCCTGTAAGAGGAATTCTGTAATGCAGCCAGAAGCTCCTTCATGTGTGGACATAGCCTAATCTTAAGAACAAATATTCCAGCATGAAAACTGTATTGGTCCCAACCCTATTTCCAAGTGACCATACAGATACTGACATTACACATTTCACTGCATATCTATATAGAATGCCTACAACACAGGCATTCTGCAGTGTTGTCACCTGGATAGCTGAAAGTAGATTTTCTCAAAGTTTCAGCCAAACCCCCCCACAGCTGACACCAAAAGAGTTATATATTAATTTTTACAACTAGAGTGTGTGTATAAGTAATATAGTGGGCCAAACAAATGTCCTACATGTTTTTTGTACATCGTAATGGCAAGAAGCATTATGATCTATGGTAATCTGTAGGTTGGTTCAATGTGTGTGGCAGGAACTGGAATTCTTAATATTTTCTTTACTCACTTTTCCCAAACCTTCTTCATAGAAATGTTCAGATTTTCTACCAAGCAATGTAAAGATTTCTATCTGTAAGGAAGTATTTTAATATATCTCTTTTCAATTAATATTCCTATCCATATCTGGCAGGAATATTACTTGTGACTATTGATGAAATTTATTTTATTTAATTGATAGTTACTTATATGCTACCTCATCATGAAATTTCTCTGACTGCTTTGAACGTAAAAATGTAAAAGAACATGATTATATAAAGAGGGATAAAACCAGCAATGAAACAAAATCAAATAAGACTTCCAGCATGGAACAGCTAATGCAAATATATGTAGGTCTGATATAATGCAAGAGATCCATTCTGTGACCCTTTACATGTATAATGTAAATGAATTTAATGTATAACCCGATTTCCTATTTTTCTTACCCAAAATGAATGATGAAATGTTCTCATTAGGCATTTTCTAGGTTCTCCAGCATGATTATGCGATATGCTTCTGCTGGATGTTGACTATAGGGGAACACTGGAGGACCTAGAAATGCCTAGAAAAATGTTCTAGGAATTTCCAGGTCCTCTACTACCACTCTGTGGAGAGCATAACATAGAGGTATGCTGGGGGGCTTTAAAAATGCCTAGAGAGAACAGTTTTGGGTCACATATAACTGGAACTGCACAATACAAATTTGTGTAATATTTTAAAGAAGTATTTTAAGGAGTTTTTATTTTGGAAAACACATCTATCAGAAAATCACAGAATCATAAGAATTTCAGAACTGCAAGGGATTTCAAAGGCCATCTAGTTTAATATCCTGCTTTTTCAGGAAGCCATGGCTAATACTTTTTCAAGAACTGGCCAATGTAATCTCTATTTAAAAACCTCTAACAAAGTAGAGTCCACACCTTCCTGGGGTAGTCTCTTTCATGGTAGAAGAACATTTACACTCGGGAGTACTCTCTTATGATGGGAGTAGCTTTCTTGTGTGAGCCCTGCCATCCCATGGTGTGTTGTGGAACTGGTGTCAGGCAGGACTGTGTTAGATTTTCTAAGGTGGCATTGCTTTGACTCAAGTCTCTTTGCCATTTCTGCTCCCCACCAGCCTGTATCTGCATAGCATGGGAATTTCTAGTTGCCTTTTTGGGACCAAGTAGGAATTTTTTTCAGTCCCATATTTAGCTAATGGCACAGTTTTTTCCATCCAAAGTTCCAGTGAACTTCCACATCGCTGGTTCTTCCCTGTGGATGAGAATCATGTCTAAGATCATTGATCCTCTAGTTGCTTCTTCCACCTTCTGGAAAATAAATCTGCTAGCAACACAAGTGAGGTATCTGTTGTAACTTACATTCTTAGCAAGTTTGACTTCTGAGAGTTTGACTTCTCTCCTTTTTGAATGTATGATTCCTCCTCCCTTACTGTTTGGTCTGTTAAAAGTGTATACTGTTGCAGACAAATTTCAGAGTAGTGGTCATATTAGTCTGTGGCAGCAGCAACAATAAATGGACCATATATACATGTGTGACCATTGGGAAGAATTCTAACAGCAATGTTTGAACAAAAATCCAAAATGTATAAAAAGTATAGACAATTGTAATTACCTTAATGGCAGCAGTGGTGACACATGTCTCGTTTGTTCCTGTTCAAGCCACAAATGATACAGTTGAATCTCTTGAAGAATTTTTGGTGAGTTTATTGTTCAGCTGTTTAATTCATGTGTATAGACTCATGCTAATTGAAGATAAAATTCCATACACCTGATAATGGACTGGTTTGATGAGAATTTATGCCATAATTAATGTGTTAGTCTAGAAACAGCTTGAATCCTTGGAGTCACTTTTGACACACACTTCACTTTTCCCATATCCTAATGACTTTCAGTGCCATATGCCAAGAATTCAGAGAACCTGGTGCTGGACTCCCCAGGGTCTCCTTGCATGATGGATTCCCTCTGGACCTGTTGGGAGAAGGGGTTCTCAGGAGGCTTGATGTTGTGACATCTAGCTTGCCTACTAAGAACGATGCAGAAGGGGGAGAGAAGGGGGAAATCCTACTTTCCTATTGGACCAACTATCAGACCATCAACCTTCTGACCTCCTCATGGATTCCCAATTCACCTTTTGTTTTGCATAGTTCCAGCATAAAGAAGAACAATGTTATTGTTGTTGTTGTTGTTACTGTTATTGTTATGTACCTTCGAGTCATTTCTGCCTTAGGGTGACCCAAGGCAAACCTATCACCTAGGTTTCTTGGCAAGATCTGTTGAGAGCGGGTTTGCAATTGCCTTCTTCTGAGGCTCAGAGCATATGATTTTCTTAAGGTCCCCTAATGATTATCCATGGCTAAGGGGGGAATTGAACCCTGGCCTCTGGTCTATAAACTGCTATACCACACCAGCTCTTAATTAAAAAAAAATTCTAGATGTAGTTGTGGTTGTTTTCCTTTACTTGCTTAACATAATTCAATTAAAGCCAGGGTCTCTTCCCCTCCCCCTTTGATTCTCCTGAGGAAGTGGAAAAAATGAGGGTGTTGTACATATTAAGGAGCTCTAAAAATATTGCACCAGAATGCTGAATAATGTTCATCAATAATACAGACAGAGGGTGGAAAGTAGTAATTATGATGCAGAAAGAAGATATTACAGGACAAGACCTCTGATATATACCAATTTTTGGTAAAATATGGGGGCTGGTTGTTATTGAATTTTCATTAAAAGTAAGATTTATCTCTGGCAATTTGAGCCAGCCAACACAGGCTTATTCAAAGATAAATCAACCCTTTATATAATATTCTCTGTCTAAGGTAAATGTGAAGAGGTTGTTTTTCAAAGCTTGGTAGCACAGTAAATGCACCATTAATTATTCTTTCATGTTAGCTGTTGCTTGTAACTTGAGGTCTGATCTGTGTAGGATAGAGAACAGCTTGTCAAAATCAAAATTCCATGCTCAGCATTCTGTCTGATCCTTCACCCCCATTTTTTTAAATAAAATTTTTAGTATTGAAGGCAGACAAATACGTTTTGTAAGCAGAAACTTGGCAATGGTAGCAGAAACAATTGGGCCCAAACAGATAGGCCAAAATAAAGCTGCTTCAGGTCAGTTTGGAGGTATGCTGTTTAAATGATGCATGTGTCTTAAGAGGCCGGAAGCCATGCTCCAGTCCTAAGGACTGGAGCACAGCTTTGGTGCAGCTTCTGGCCTCTTAAAATGTGTGCATCATTAAAACTGCATACCTCCAAAGTGACCAAAAGCAGCTTTATTTTGGCCTGTCTGTTCAGACCCAATTATTAGAGGAAGGCAGCCTTCCAAAGTAGGAGCCCACTCCTTTTAGGAACTATGAGACACACTCTTAGGGACTTAAAAATTGCAAACATATACAAAGGCAAGGTGTATGAAATATGCAGGGATGGTTTCTCTCATTGTGACATTTACTAAAAACTTGTAAGCAACATGATTTTGTAATTGTTTCATGCATTTTTATTGTATTTGTGGGAAAGTGGCATAAAAAGATTCAGTTTATGAAATGATAATCTAAAAGGCCCAAAGAAAATAACAAGCTACTCACCTGGTGCGAAAAAGAAAAAATGACTTGGTAGCAGGTGAATACTGGCATGGTCCAAGGACAAGATCCTATTTTCAATTCTGTTAATTTCCCCATGCAGGATGGTATGAGAAGGTTCTCTGGAAATGACTGCATAAAGCCCAAATAGACTCAGGTGAATAGGGGCAGTCTTTAAGATACCTTTGTCCCAACCACAACATGGAAATATTTATTTTTTGGATGACAATACCAAGAATCTCCCAGCCAACAGGCCAGTGGCTGTGCTGGTTTGGGGGAGTTAAGGAGTTGTCTTTAAAAAACCAGTTTTCCAAGTCCTGGACCCAAACAATCCCTTTATGAGTAAAACTGGGACTGTAGAAGTAGAATTTTATGTATCTTCTGTAATAAGAAATAGAACAGAAAAAAAACCACTTTCAATCATAGTTTCAAAGCAATTCAAGCACAACAAACAATGTGGTAATTGTAGGGGAAAATATACCAAAAGAACTTTGTAAGGGAAGGATTAGGATGACATGTATCAGTTGTTCTATCATGGTGATCACAACTGGCTGTTCTCTCCCAGTAGCCTATGAAGCATGGGCCTATAGTAGGCTTATGCAATATTGGTTTTTATTTATCCTTTTCTTTAATGCATGGCTGGTGCAGGCTTGGAAGAAGTGGATGTATATAAGCCAGTTATTTGTTTTGGTTTATCCTTGTCCAGTTAAATCAGGGGTATGTGAATGTGAGAGGCTAGGGGCCACATTAGCCCCACAAGGGACATTG
This sequence comes from Sceloporus undulatus, assembly GCF_019175285.1. Lineage (NCBI taxonomy): Eukaryota > Metazoa > Chordata > Lepidosauria > Squamata > Phrynosomatidae > Sceloporus > Sceloporus undulatus. Next base: position 233,082,104 of record NC_056524.1, on the reverse strand, counting down.
GAGTGTGACACCCTCCCTGCCAAAAATGAATTTTGGGGCCCCAAATCTATCCCAATGCCCTCTGAGGCTGTGGGGGGCATTTTTGCCATGTCTTAAGATCCCTTGGCCATTTTATACCCAGGAGAGACTGTTTTGACAACAGGAAGTGACCAGAAGGGATCTGTGGGCATTACTTGTTAATTTCTAATCCAAAAGGCCACAAAGACAGCCCTGGGGGCTAAATGCAGCCTGCAGATGACACCTGGCTGACCCCTGACTTAAATGTAACTACAGAGACTCAGTGGCCTAGGATTGATATCACCCAGTGCAAGAACTCATGGTGTCACCCCCCTCATTGACCTTTTCTCATACCATACAGAATCCTTAGCCATGCCTTTTGGCACTAATGTTACTCATCAGTCATCATTCCCATATACCACTGAATGTCATGATAATAGTTGTGACATAAACAACTAGCATTTTAAAACTATAGCATCAAATTTTAATTTTTTAAAAATCTGGGGCCTCTTGTTTCTCCTTCCACTGATCTCCACCCCCACTCCCACCATCTCTTAAAGCATTTTAAAGGGAAGTAGATGAATGCTACAGCCATTTCTGCCAAAATACAGATATTTGAGGAGCAGTGGTGTCACCCCCTCCCCTTAGGATGTCACCTGGTGAAGTCCCCACACCCCTAGTGACCCCACTGCAGAGATTGAAAACAGCTACTGTTGATTAGCTCATTACAATTTACAAGTAAAACCAGGTGTAAGTAACTGGAGGGACCCAGAGTGCAAGTGTGATAGAGCAAAGGGACTTTATCTTATACTTGCCCAGGTAAGCTTGATGAAGATCCCTGTCTTATTTGAGATGTCTGACTTCCTGTTTTTTTATTTTCAGGTACAGTCAGGGGCTGTGCAGACTGGCATCTTTGGCCTACCTGGGGTGGAGTCAGGGTGTGGCGTCTACATGACGCATGCCGATTCTGCTCCAAGGTGAGTGTGACACCGAACGCAGCACCACATGGTGTGCAGCATCACAGCACTCCTCTGGAGCTGTGTCTGCATGACCCAGCATGAAAGGCACGCAGAAAAGCCATGTGCCGGCGGCTATGGTGCCTTTTCCAGGGTGCAAAAAGGAGAGATCAGGGGCCTGGTTGCAGTTGCCATGGCCCCGATCTGGCATAGACAGAGGTGGCTGCAGGCCACCCCTTAGGGGTGGTCGGCACAGCCTGCCAGTTACAAAAGTGTTTGGCTTAGCAGCCTAGGAGGCTACCCTTTAAGAGATACAAACCCAAAGTTCCTTTAAGTGCCCATTGTTTGATGTTTGGATCCAAATCTCTGTTCTATTTCCAGATAGTTCACTGCTGGCAATCAGAGAAACCTAAATTTAAAGAGCCAGGATGGTGTAGCATCTGGACATTGGACTATGACTTTGGAGACCAGGATTTGCATCTCCATTGAGCCATGGAAACACACTGGATGTCCTTGGGAAAGTCACACCCTCTCAACTTCAGAGGAAGGGAAGGACAACCCCCCTCTGAACAAATCCTGCCAAGAAAACCTAATCACAGGGCCTTAGGGTCTAAATCCAGAATCTAAAACAAGTGGGTTTGGAAACTAAAACAAATGAGCCTAAGCCTTTGGAAAGTATGGCCTGTTACAGACTGCCAAAATAAAGCTGCTTCGGGTCTCTTTGGAGCTATGCTGTTTAAATGATGCATGCATCCGAAGAATCCGGAAGCTGCACCAAAGCTGCCCTCCAGTGCTTAGAAATGGAGTGTGGCTTTGGTGCGACCTCTGGACTCTTAGGACCCATGCATCATTTAAATAGCATACCTCCAAAGAAACCTGAAGCAGCTTTATTTTGGCAGTCTGTAACAGGCCTATGTAAGTGAGGAAAATCTCATGATAAACATATGCTTTTTATGATCTGGGAGAGGACATGTTCAAAAACCATAAGAAACATATCTTTTAATTTTACTCTCAGATAAATATCACAGCTGACTATATGTAAAAGGACTAAAGTTTATTTATCTCTTATGTAGCTTGTACCAGACCCAGCCTGAATTTTGACATCATTAATCAGAGATAAAAGTCTGAATATTTAAACTATTGCTTTTATTATAATTACACTGCAGCACAAATAAATAAGCACTACGTTATTGTAAAATTTTGTCAATGCACTAAAGAAAGCAAAACTGATAGTCGAACGACATCTTATTACTTCAGAAGTATCAAAGTACATTTAATTACATTTTACCTAAAAAAATCAAGTACAAAAAAGAAATGAAATTAATATGTATTCACATTGTGTATACAGAAATGACTAATATATGATTACAGTTATCATCTAGCTACTCCATACACATTTCAGGCACGTACCTGACATTGCTAATGAAATATGAAAAAAGCAATATGACATTCAGTTTTAAAATATTGGTAAACATATTACATAGGAATGGACATGTTATGGTTTAGTCTCATTTAAAAACCCTGTCACTTTTATAGGTTGGGCCACTGGCCACTTCTTTTTTAAAAAATCTATTTAATAATGTCAGCTATAAATTAAGGGGAGGGGGAAGAGCAATAAAGTAAACATACATTTGCCAATATACGTAAACACATTTTTAGTGCAAGAATTAACAAGACCTGTGACCTTACTGTGCTTTCTTAAAATCACAGTGCACTTGACACAAATTGCTACACTATAATGTTTTAACTTCAGAAATTTAAAAGCAAAGTTAAGTGCATACCAAACATGTTCATATATACAGTCAGTAAGCGTGTGGGTATATATGCATGACCTGGATGTTATAGAGATTGCATATTTCAATACAGCTTTTCCAAAACAACCCTATGCCTTTGAACTAAGAAGAATGCACCACTGAATCCAATGGGGCTTACTCCCAGGAAAATGTGCATAGGATTATATCCTTAATGAGCTCACATTGCTAATTCCTGGCATCTTCCAACTGCTAAAGTAGCAGGATATCAAAAATGTTTAAATAAATAGCATTTGGTCAGAGCAGAGGTGCACCATGTCCTAGGAACAGAACTACTGCTTCATTGTGGCACGCCCCACTTCTGTATTTTGAAGAGTGATGAGCAACGAACTTTGCAAGTATTCCTTTCAAACATCTGAAAGACTTCCTAGGATAATTAGAGCTTTTGATAGGAATACCTGAGAAGTGTTAGTGACACAAATGTGCTCCCTGACCTTCTCAATAAAAGAGAAGTGTGTGTCCTTGGAGAATGGGAAGGGGCAACAGGTGGTGATGATTCTTCAAAATGCTACAAGGTATTAACATTTTTAAAAAGAATCTCCATCAAAGGACTGATCCTATCACTTGGCAAGGTGAGGCAATTGCTTCAGCCTACAATTGCGTGGAAGCAGCAGCAGGGTGTTGGAGGAAACAGCTATATTCTGAGCCTCCTAAGATATGTTGCTGTATTTAGGGGTAGTGGAAAATGTCCCATTACCAGTATTCACATTTGAATACAAGCCCAGGTAGCTGTTATATGCCAACCAGGAGGAGGCAACATCTTTTATTTTGTCTCAGGCATCCAGATGTCACATACCAGCCATGCTCATTCAATATGGGTGCTGATCTGTGCTCAGGGATGTCACTATAAATGATATTGCATAACTCAGAATGACAACATGCTGTTGATAGTTCAGACAGAGGACTTGGTCACTGGAATCTTTTCTTACCTTATCTTACCTTATAATATATGGCATATGGTATATTTGTTTAAATAGACATTTTAGTTCTAGAGTCATCTCAGCATATTTGAAACCTAAAGCATATCTGCACTGCACAGTTACATCCACGTGATACCCCTTTAACTGTTCTGGCTCCATAAATAAGAATCCTGGGAATCAGGTATCCTGATTCCATCACCCTTCTCACTATCTTGTGAACTGCAGATCAGCATTGTTATCTAGAGTTCTACAAAAGAGAATTCTAAATAGCTCTGTAAGGCCCAGGAAAGACTGCCAGTTTGCGGCAGCCTGCGGCCAAAGTTAGGGCTCGGGAGTGCAGAGTATCTGCATGCTCCTGAACCCCAGCATGCGTTGGTGTTGCTTCAAGGTGGCCTCTCATCCACAGTGCGCCAATGGAACACTCATGGCACTGGCTGTGCACACCAAGAAGAACTTGCTTTTAGCTGGTCCTTTTTGCTGTGGAGAGAGCCTGTGTGGTTTGGTTGCTGCGGGCTACATCAGGAGCAAAAATGGGCAACTCCAGCCTGCCGTTTCGGGGCGGTCTGTCGAGCCCCTAAATTACAAATCCCAGAATTCTTTCAGATGGAGCCACCACATCAAAAATGGTATAAAACTGATTAAACTGTATAGTGATGGATACACTTCTTATATGAGACACTTGATAAGATGAACCTAATCAAAACTTGTTTTCTGTTTATTTTTAAACATGTAAATAAAAATGCTTTAGATTTCTAAGGAAGTGGATAGCTATGTCTTTCCACTATGTACAACTGAAGGGTAAGTGAAACATTAACTAAATCCCACAGTATTTCCTAAGTGATATAGGTTATCAAGGGGTGAACATGATCCCACTTTTTTTTTTCTCACTGGCTTGAATTTCTCAAATTGGGAAATAGCTCAGATTATTCTGAACCAAATCTGTGCTACAAAGGGGCCCATCAAGCCTTGGAAATCAGTGAAGCCAAGCCCTGTATCATCTTATAAACCCCCAAACTGCTTTCCATCACATATATTTACTTTATGGCTAGTGGTCTCTAGTGACAAGAAAGAGGAAGATCTCTTGATGGCATAGCAACAAACTGTTGTTCCTGGCACAACCATAAACATGCAAGAATTGTAATCCCCCCCCCCCCAGCACTCTTGATACATATTATGATCACTTAAAATATTTCTTAATGCTCCTTGTTACTTGGTTGTTATTCTGCCAATACTGGCACCATATAAAGAAGAATGGGGATGAGAAAACTTTTTCCTTCTTGTCAACAGACTTCCACTGGTAACTAGGTACATAGGGAGAATTTGTAGCATATTTGAGACTAACTGTAAGAAAGAAATTGGCAGCCTGAGCTTTGGTAAACTTCAATCTACATCCTTAGATGCATCAGAGGAAGTAGACTGAAGTCTGCAAAAGCTCATGCTTCCACTTTCTTTCTTTCAGTTAGTCTCAAAGATGCTACAAGATCTCTCTAAATAAGTAATTTTAATATTTGTCTTCCCATTGCAGGAAAGTCTTTGAAAAACACACAGTTTTCAAAAGCTATTTGTAATTTGGGACTTATTCTGTGCAAAATTTGCATGTGTTTGCTTTGCATGGAAAACACCACTTTCTACAAAGAAAATAATATTTCAACCATACATAGTATTTCCTTTGCAGATAATGCTGTTTCCTGCACAAACTAAGTAGTTGCAACTATTGTGCAGAATAATTCCCAAACTGTGAAGATTCTCATCAGTCCATTATTTTTCTTACCAAGGTTTCTCAACAGTTCAAAAATGTTTTTTTCCAATCATTTAGCCAATATGTTTGAATATTATTTTCATCCCTAATAGCAGGGGAGCTTTAAGATGTACAGTTGTGGTGGAAGTTGTTGGGGGAAGGGAAAGTAGGTATGTTAGAGGGATGAAAGGTTTTGCAGTGAGCAGTTGAATAGAAGGAAAGATGGATCCCGACTCAAGGGATTATGAAGCTCAAGTATATCTCTCATAGATGAATTCTAAAGTCCAGCCAGAAAAGTAGGATTACTGTTAGAAGAACCAATCCTATGACAACTCTGCCTTATCCTTAACTCCACGCAAACAAGTCTTAAATAGATGACTGGAAAGCTGGAATTTTGCAAAATCTCCAAGCATCTATTTTAGCATTTTCTTTCGTAAGAATGTAATGGCCTTTTTATTTGCATATAACATTTTCTTTTCAACAGTTTGTACTTAGTTTTCTGACTTGAGCAATGGGAGCACCTGCATATTAGCAACTGAACCATGTACCCATTTCATTTGTTGCATATGCACATTGTGGCAATTTGAACATAAACTTGTGCCTGTGTCCTTACACTGTTGATAAAACACAAATAATGTTGCTTAAATAACTACTATACACACTTATAAACTCCCACCTTTTTTAAAATCTGATACAGAAATCATCAATTTGGACATCAAAATATACATTAGTTATAAAATATTTAAAAACTTTATTTTTTATTTCAGTCTGGAAAGAAACTACTATTGATAAAGTAATAGTCAATTGTAGCAATATAGATTACAAAATAACCTATTAAATTTTTGTTTTATTTTTGGTCTTATTGATCAGCATTTGCACTTGCGGCATTGCTGTCAATATTATTTTAAAAGAAAAAGCCAATATGACAATAAATTCAAATGACACATTTTTCTTCTTCTCTGAGAATATAATATTTTAAAATGATTTTTTAAAAGAGAAACCTTTTTCATGCTGCCAAGCTTTTAGAAGCATAGATAAAAATTTAAATATATAAAATATATGTGATCACATCAACTCTACTGCAATATGGATTTCTTTTTAAATCTTATCCTACACAGTGCCTTCTGGAAGATACTTTAATGCACAGATCTCACCCTCATGTACAGCATATAAACCATCTCTTTCTCCTGTTAAAACCAAGAGGTCATAATTCTTTGGTCATGACATTATTGTCTAGTAAGATGGGTGTGATGTCACAGAGGACTATGACCCAATTACAGGATCAACCAGGAATACAACAATGGTCACTTGAGAGAAATGTGCTCTACAGACCCAGTTCAAAGGGTCAAACTTTCCAAGATGAAGTCAACCTTTCCCATTGACTTTAGTGAGACTTAACACTAACTCATTCTAACTGGATATGGAATACAATATACTATAGAATTAACACAGACATTGTGAACAGATTGCTGTTACCTTTACTTTCAGGGATCCACGACAAATGAGGATGGGAATTATAGCTGCACTACCACCATTTGAACCTGCTAAATGAATATATAGATTAAATGAATCATGTGATGTACAGTCCTTAGTCACAGTGAACCCTGGTCTCCACAAATCAACTGAACAGAAGAAGGAAGAGTTCTCCACTAAATAAAAAAAAAATCTGCAGCTAATTTAATTTACGTGTTAAATCAACCTATTTCATCAGAATCACTCATATCATTCAGAAAGATAATCTGTAAGAGGAATGCTTTTGCATTTCTGTTTAAATTATACAACCTTATGCTGATCAAGATTTTAAATGTCCCCATATCATGAAATGCAGACCAATATGAAGCATTCTTGCACTCCTTACGTCCAACTATACTGAACCATTAAACACAGTTGGCAGCTCTGATTACATTTTTTGAAGGGTGGGAAGATTAATCCCCCAAACCCTCTTTTTACCACCTGTTCCCTCTGAAAGATACTGAGTGCTGTTAGGCAAGAAAGTACAAGGGTCTTTCGAATTGGGACTTATGGTGGCATCAGTTAAACACTACTAGTTAGTTTCCAGCTATGTGAGTGAACCTGATATAGGTGGTTGCAGATCAGTTATACTTGGTAAATTGCAGATATTTATAATGTACTATTAATACAGTTATATTATATCAAATATATTTTTCAAAAATGTGTGGAACAACACATTGCTAATGTAATTTGGATATCCAAGTGAATACTGTTTAACCTGCATTCTTTGCAGTTCTATCCACCTCCTGCTGAAAGGAGTTTGTAGAAAATCCTTCTAATAAATCATATATTTATTTAACTTCTACAGCCCTAGCACCAGTTTGATTCAAACAACTTACTGTTAAACCAAAAATGTACAACCACATGCTTTTGTAATGACACTAAGGCCTAAATCCAATGGCTATTCTCAATCTGACTAGACATTACTGAATCAATAGGATACATATAGACATTGGTTTACCATTGAGCAAGGGATTCAGTGTGGCTGTTCTACTTTGGACTAGCTGTTGGATTTAGGCCTAAAATATAGGCAGGTGAGATAACTTAGTTCTTTTTTTAAAAAACCATAAATATAACACATAGAAAACAGTTAAAACAGCATATGATTAAAATTATTCATACAGGTTTGCATTATAATTTAAAGAGTATATTCACTCAGTTTTTCAAAGGAGATTGGCAAAATATTTACATCTTACTACTTTTCTTCAATCAAAGGAATCCTTGAAAAAACTGTGCATGCCTTTGCTCCGTGGTAGACATAGATTTTTCTTTTGATTGACATGTGGATACCACTTTAGTAAGCCTTATTCCTAGGCAGATCTTCACCTGAATTTGGTTCCAGATATCACCTTATGAGGAAGGTTGGCTGACAGCGCACATTGCAGCATGTGTGGAAGATAACCCTCATGTTCATATCATATCGCTGTATCCCAGAAAACCGTTTGTTGCTTGGAATATGGAGGAGGGCTGTATTTCTTGGCCCCTGTGTTCTTCTTCCAACTTGGTAGGATCGGCATGCTGTCCTGTTTGCAAAGTCCTTTCTCTGATTTCTGCCGTGCCTTGATTTCCTTGCAGAGGCAACGTTTTTTCTCAATCATTTCCAGCATTGTATGATCTCCATGTAACCACTGCATACACGTCACCTATTTTAAAAGAATTTAACCAATGATGAAGTGTGGTCTTATACCCTTGAGAGATTCAGGAAGCATTAACAAAAGCCATTAACTGGAGAAGAAAAATGTGAAGAACAAAACACAAACACCACACCACTCAACATACTGTAGTATGGAGCATCTATCCCCCCCCCATACCAATAAATAGTCAATTAGATGCTTGTAACATGTAAACCATCCTTTTCCAACCTACATTCCTCTAGAAGTGTTTAGCTCTAGCACTCCAGCTATTGATTGAATTCCTGATTCATTGTAAAACCATTCCTAGATTGAACCATGTAAGACTTCAGGTGTAGGACTGCATGTCAAAGAGAAGGATAAGTTAAAAAGTCTTCTCCTTACCATTACAAATCCCGTGTGCACAGAACTGTATATAATAGAGAATGCTCCATGTGTAGTCTTAAGTAGCTCAAGAAGTTTAGCCATATGATGAACAGTTTGCTGTATAATGCCCTTTATCTGGGAGTAAGCTCCACTGAATTCAATGGAACTTACCTCTAAGTTCCACATTTAGGATTTGGTGCTAGTGCTTTATTGTACTGGCCAGTATTAGCATGACATCTGACACATCAAGATTCTATATCTGTACATCACATAAGCTATAAGTAAATATTTAGGAATTAAAAATGAATGCTCGGCCACAAATAAGACTTCCCATCCAGTGAACTCTGCCCATGATAATTTTACTTAGCTTAGTTGGTTTTAATATGTAGTTTTTAATCTTACATTGTTTAATCTTGTTTTAAGGGGGGGGCATTGTGTATATATGGATGTATTTTAACCTGTTGTACACCGCTTTGATTGCCTGGCAAAAAGCAGGATAGAAATAAAAATTTTATTTATTTATTATTATGTAGATGGTCACTGAAAAAATTGAAATGTTGATATGAAAATGATTCTATTCTGTTTGTCTTATGGTTATATTCATTGTTGTGCTAGTGAGAAAAAAAGTTATGGCATTCTGCTATTGATTAGATGTGCAACTGCTAGCAAAACAACTAAAAACTAGCACAAACAATAGGAAGCCTAATGAAGATGTAATGAATTGTGCAGCAATTTATATAATGGCAAGTGGAATGCCTTCTGAAACTGTTAGCTGAATGCTTTGTGAAGAAGTTTCTGGATCCTCTTGGGCTCCAGATTGTGGAAGATCATGTACAAACACTAACTATGTTGTAAATTTAACACTTGTGCAAGAATTAAAACAAATATTTTATGCATAGATGAATGAATTTCATATTAACGAGAAGCAGCTCTACAGCACATCTCCAAAATGGCCTCAGAGAAGGCACTTGCATCACCGGCTTGGAAAAGTGGCCTCTGAAGCATGCCTGGGACACAGGATGCAGTTGGGTTGCAATCGCCTGGCAGCATTGGTAATAAATTACATGCAATAATTTCCAGTAGCAACCCAAAAAGTGACTGTATCCCATTGGGGAGCAGTCAGGTTTTTTGTAGGTGAGATAAGATCTAGAGTCTAACTAAAAAAGCTCCAATTATTTTTAAAAAGCTAATCACATTTGGCTGTACTTTTTACCATTGTTTTCTAAGCATTCCATAAGTCTGTTGTGATGGCACTGGATTTGATCATTCTTAAAATGTCTTGCAGGGTATTTTTGGGGTGTAATAATAATTAACTCCATTCTTTGACATATTGTGTTTTGCTCAGTGAGTCAAGCCATGTATCTGGTATGTTTTTTTAAATAGTTAATCAGAAATGCCTGTGTTGCTTAAATAAACTCCCGGTGCTCAGAAATGAAACAAAATAAAGATATAAACCAGTGTTTCTGTTTTTTTAATTTTCAAAAAAGAGAGAAAGGGACTGGGAGAACCCTTCCCCTCCTTTTTGTTTTATTCTGCTAGTTTGGTCTCCACATAATCAAAAAGATGTGATTGCAATTAATGAGGTATTTGTGTTTACTAAAACCCATAACAACCATCTTTACCATTCATCAACACTGGTTAGTATTATATCATTGCAATATATCAACACTATAAATATAAAATTACCATCTGTCCAACTGCTTATAACTGGTGAACTAGAACTTACCTTTCAGTGTGCATTTGGTCTCACATTTCTGATACTGAAATTCTCAGCATTTTTTTCACTTCCTTGCTATCGCAGGTATGTAAACACTCTAGTATCAGAGCTCTTTGTCTTCTTTCAATTTCCTCCTTTTCCCTCAAGCCATCTTTGTAGTATCTTCACTATAGTAGTTACTGTATAGCACACAAAAGCTTGCATACCGTTTGGTATACATATGTGCACAGACATTTCCTTTATGCTTGGGATGTCTTTTTGGGGGTGCACAGGAGTTGATATTATTTTTTCCCTCTACAGAGGCCAAAGCCCCATTAAACCTTTAAAGCCACTACACATAGCCGTTCCGTACTTTGTAGTAAGAAGGCAGGATATGGGGCCGGCTGACTTTCTGGGGCAGCCCGATTGCTGTGTTCAGGAAGCTGTGGCTTCCTGGAGGTGTCCCCGGCCCTGAGGAGCCCCAGCAGGCTGTGTGCAGGCTGCCAGACTTGACGGTTGGCCAGTGGGATCCAGGGGAGAAGGTACTTTCACTCAGTGCCAGAACTACAAGTCCCAGCAGGCACCAGGAGGTGCCTCCCAATAGGATGATGTCAGTGCAGGGTGCTGCCTGGGATTGATTGGTGGAAGGGTCGGGAGGCAGGTCATCTGCCCCATCCTGGCCTCTCATTAGCAGGCAGGCAGGCATATTTAAGGCCACGTGACACTCAAGCCCGGCACCATTGCAGCTCGGCTGTTCCACCCACCCTTCCTCTGGAGGATGCAGGGTTATGTTGTCACAACTTTCAGAGGTGGTAGCATAAGTCTTGGATCTGTTGGGCATGGTTTCCAGGGCTGTGTAGCACTGGATCGAGAGCCCAAGGGGGGACCCAGGGGTGCTGGGAGTGTTGTGGTGTTGCCATTGCAGGGGCAACATCAATTCAGCATCCCTAGTGACAAGGGGCAGTGATGCAAATTAGTGTTCAACCAGTTACCTGAGTTAGGAATGGGTATTTAACTGGTCAGCCCCTTTGACATCCAAAAACTGGACCATAACCAAGCAAATGGGGTTTATTGATCAATCAGGGATGGATGGATGATACATCCAGACCTCATGCTTTGAGGCCAACCCTACACTACAGCTGTTCAATAAGTAAAGTTGTGGCCTTTTCCTTTCCAATTGTTGTGCAGCGGTCATTCTTGTTGTGCTTCCCCTCCATGGCAACAAAGGACTATCTGGTTATATACCCATAGCTAGATGCAAAATTATGGCATCAGCACTGAGATGTGCTCGAAGCATGCAGTGACTGTGTGGAGTGGCTTCAGGAGCATTTCAGTAAATCAAGGGAGGGTTCATGACTCAGCATAGCATATATCTGCATGTAGATATTTACACTATCCTGAGAGGGTGTTGGATTTCAATCTAAACATTTTGCTCATCAAGAAGTTTGACACAGAGTAGGCTTGGAACCTCACCGCTCCTAATCTGAGGGTCCCAGTTCTGAGCTCTCGGCTCCCTTCCCCAAATGCTCCCTGTGTGGGAGCAATAATTTTCATCCCATAAGGAACAAAAAATGTTTGGTTCTTTCTCCCCAAAGCCCCAGCTTCCAGCTGTTTGTTTGAGCTGCCCTTTTGTTTCCTAGGTCTAGAGAAGCAGCTGCCCTGTTTCCTTTCTGAGCCTGCAGACTCAATGAGCTATGCTCTTTTAAAGAAGAGACCATGACCTCTGTTCTTCTTTCCTGTCACATTGCCTGACACTGATCTACTTCCAGTTGGTGTATAGTTCCTCACCCACCCGTTATCCTTCTCACTGTAGCAGAATTCAGGTTGATCTAAAGCTTTTTCTTGAAGCAATTATATGCTTCCCTTTGTACTAAAGGATTTCCCTTACCTATTTGGGGATGTCAATTCAGCACATGCTACAGTAGCCCAACAAGTTTGTCAGTTTGCAGATGAACTGAAGCAGGAAACAGTCCCTGTGAGATTCAGAGCTAATCCTACTGAATATCTACTCTGCGACCTTTCTTATGCAAATATTGAATTACATTCCAAAAGCCTCTTGGTGCTAAATCACAGGCGGGGTACATACCGCCACTTTGCGGTGCTCTGCCGCCGCCGCCGGTAGGTCCGCGGGGGAGCCGGAGCCTCCACACGGCGCGACTCCCGCGCGGACCGAAAAAGAAGCTCCAAAATGGAGCTTCTTTTTCCGTCGCATTTGCGACGTAGCGAGGTGCCGGGGCGCACTCGCTACGTCACAAAGGACGCGACCCGTACGGACGCTCAGCGTCCGATACGCAAAGATGGCGCCAGCCATGTAGAAGGGCCGGCGCCATCTTGTATGGACGGAGTCCGTACTAGGCCCAGGGGCGTCTATAAGAGACGCCCCTTTTTTAAAATGGGACGTCCTCTGGACGTCCCAAATGCCGGTGCAGAAAGCACCACAGTAAAGAAAAACTATATAGATTAGGAATGTGTGCAGAAAAATTATTTGGACCCATCTTTGGCAATTCTGATAGCGAGATGACTAGCCATTGTGTTCCATATTAATCATACCGTCAGCCACAGATCCTATTATATCAACTCAGCTGAAGACTGGTATAAAAATAAGGATAAGTGATGTTACATCTGCTAGCTTCAGGCCTCAAATTCTTGAAATGCTTAATGTTACAGTCACTAAACCACATATGTAAAGCACTGGATATCTTCTGTAAGACCCCTTCTAAGCTGAGAAAATTGTATTAATACTTATATTGACTTAAGTGCCTTACCTAGTTGGCTGCCACATCCTGAGACCTTTTCTATCACACAGTGATAGCACTTTGGCTTTATCCTGTGTAATCCTGGGGTTTGTAGTTCGGTGAGGCATGAGAATTCTAAATGCCTCTCTCTACACCACAGATCCTAGGATGCCATAGAATGGAACTAGAGGAGTTAAAACAGGATCAAAGTGATGGGACTGTGTAATGAGAAAGGGGCCCTGACATAAATGTTCCTTGATTATATGCTGAGTCTCAGAAACAGGTTGACATGAACTATCAGAATGGCATGACTAGTTACTGTGGATTTCCACTGATTAAGCCTTATCTTTGCTTCCATAAAAGATCATGGAGTAGGGAGAAAATCCCATAGTATTAATATTTGTTTCAAAATACTTGTCCATGCAATATTTTGAAAGCTCTGGTATACCAGTGGTACAGTGGTAAAAGGACCAGATTGGGGCATGGGAGAACCGAGCTCAAGCTTTCAGTTAGTCACAAAACACACTGGATCAGGTCAGTTATTGTCAGCCTGACCTACTTCCCAGAGTTTGTTGTAAGGACAAAATGGGGAGAGGCATGTCCGCCACTTTCAGATCAATGGAGAACAGGCAGGGCACAAACACATCTGTTATACATTCTTGCATTTAAATTAACACTTGTGTAAAACTCACTGATACAGTGAGGCCACTCTGGTTGGAACTATCAATTGGATTAAGGTCAAAACAACTTGTATTTTGAAAAAGACAGTAATGGCTGAAAAACCAAAGCAAGATTTCAGCGAATTAGTACAAGCATTTAAAAAGGTCAGTATCTGCAAAATCAACTAATTAAAGGACTTTAAAAATCGATTCAGCTGTCTCTGAATAAATTAATTGCTTCATGTATCAATTAAAATATATGGTACAGTAGTTTAGCTTGTTATGAATGAAGAATAAATAAATTATGAATGTGGAAATTTAAATGAAATTGTATTTACTTCATAGTCTACAACTATGCTATCAGCATTCGGTATCCTTGCAGTGTACACATCCTGGCAGTATTTTTATCATTTTAATCTATACTTAATCTGTTGGATTCACTGAAGGCTGATTAAATAATTCATATTTAAGTAGCCATTTATTATTATTTAGGTTTCAATGAAACACTAGCCTTTTTATAGTCAATTATACCAGGATTTCTAGATGGGATTATTCTTTATAACCTTTCAGCACAGAAATAACTAAACATGAATCACAAAAATGTACAGAGTTCATAAATAAATACACAAACACAACTGAAAAAAATATGGAAACACTTCTAAATCTTACCAAAAGAATGTCTTTTCAGAAAAGTAAAGATGAATGATTAAAATATTAAGAGAATATTAAGGTGGATCTTAAAATACAACAGCATGGAAAGTCTTATTATGAGTGTGGTCCTTCCATTTTATATTTTTAGTGTCCCAGTTAGGATAATGTTCTTGTCCTTTGGGATGATCCTAAAACATAAAGGCATGAAATTCCTTCTTAATATGAGTGCAGTCCTCCTTTTTGTTTCGGGTAGGAGAATGGGCCTAATCCAGTAGGATGTTCTTCTGCATAGGCCTTATGAAATAAAGTCCAGCATGGACTACAGCGAATGGATGACTTCTATGACTCTCATTCATCGCAGTGGGATTTAGGAAAGGGGACCAAATATGAACTATGATCACCTTGTGTGTGTTGTATTGGAACAAGTTACTTTCCAACCTCTCCTCATCCCTAAAATTCCTTAATTCTGTTTCCATTTTGTACAGTTAAGACATGACAGGAGATTTTTTTTAACTACAAAGTTTCACCTTTTAAAAAACGAAATGGGCAAATTGTTATCATATCATTTATTCACATTTACATCATATCCAACTTTTTAAAATCAACCTGAGCTTTGAGTCTGCAAAATTCATTTACTGTATTTTCTGGCATATAAGACTACTTTTTAACCCAGGAAAATCTTCTCAAAAGTCAGGGGTCGTCTTATACGCCGGGTATCGCTTTTTGGAGCAGGTGCTGAAACTTCTGAGCTGGACTGCAGAATCTGCGGTCACCGCATATGGTAGGGGAGCTCAAAAATGGCCACGGCCACATCCCCACCATATGTGGTGACCGTATGAAAGCAGCAAGGGCGGCGCTGTACAAGTATGGTAGAAGAAAATCCACTCATGCGGTCCTGATGATGAGGTGAGGGGGCGCCTCACTGAGAAAGTGTAAGTGAAGGGCGGAACAAGCTGCAGGTGCCCAGGACACCCGGAGTATAGAAAAAAGGGCCATGTTTGTGCTACCGCTCTGATAGTCTTAGAGACAAGGAGGGCTGGACAGGCAGGGAGAGCTGACCAATCCAACCAGAATTTGTATACAACACATTTTCCTGCTAAGTACCTGCATGTCATAAGCATTTGAATAAAAACTACCATATGGAAATCAAATCTGATTTTTAATTTTTTTTTTAAATTTGGTGTGCATTGGAAGAGGGGTAGTCTTATACGGCGAGTATATCCCAAACTCTATATTTTAACTGGAAAAGTTGGGGGTCGTCTTATACGCCGGAAAATACGGTAACTTAGATTCCCTAACCCGGTGTCCTCCAGATGTGTTGGCCTGCACCTCTTATTATTCTTGCCTATTGTCCATGGTGATTGGGGTTCATGGGAGTTTTAGTCCAGCACAACTGGAAGGCATCAGGATGGGGGAAGACTGATCTGTTTATAATAGCACCTAGAATCATAGAATCATAGAATCGTAGAGTTGGAAGAGACCGCAAGGGCCATCCAGTCCAACCCCCTGCCATGCAGGAAATCCAAATCAAAGCATCCCTGACAGATGGCCATCCAGCCTCTGTTTAAAGGCCTCCAAGGAAGGAGACTCTATCACCCTCCGAGGGAGTGCATTCCATTGTCGAACAGCCCTTACTGTCAGGAAGTTCCTCCTAATGTTCAGGTGGAATCTCTTTTCCTGTAGCTTGCATCCATTGTTCCGGGTCCTGTTCTCTGGAGCAGCAGAAAACAAGCTTACTCCCTCTTCAACATGACATCCTTTCAAATATTTAAACAGGGCTATCATATCACCTCTTAACCTTCTTTTCTCCAGGCTAAACATTCCCAGCTCCCTAAGTCGTTCCTCATAGGGCATGGTTTCCAGACCCTTCACCATTTTTGTCGCCCTCCTTTGGACACGCTCCAGTTTCTCAATGTCCTTTCTGAATTGTGGCGCCCAGAACTGGACACAATATTCTAGGTGGGGCCTGACCAAAGCAGAATACAGTGGCACTATTACTTCTCTTGATCTAGACACTATACTTTTATTGATGCAGCCTAAAATTGCATTGGCCTTTTTAGCTGCCGCATCACACTGTTGACTCATGTTCAACTTGTGGTCTACTTGGACTCCTAGATCCCTTTCACACGTAGTTTCATTCAGCCAGGTGTCACCCATCCTATATCTGTGCATTTTATTTTTCCGCCCTAAGTGCAATACCTTACATTTCTCCATGTTGAATTTCATTTTGTTAGCTTTGGTCCAGCTTTCTAGTCTATTCAGGTCATTTTGAATCTTGATCCTGTCCTCTGGGGTATTAGCTATTCCCCCTAATTTTGTGTCATCTGCAAATTTGATAAGTATGCTCCCAATTCTGCCATCCAGGTCATTGATAAAGATGTTGAATAGCACTGGGCCCAGGACAGAGTCCTGTGGGACCCCACTGGTCACTTCTCTTCAGGATGAAAAGGAGCCATTGTTGAGCACCCTTTGGGTTCGGCTGGTCAACCAATTACAAATCCATGTAACAGTTACCTTGTCTAGTCCACATTTTACAAGCTTCTTTGCAAGAATGTCATGGGAAACCACCGGGCACCCTGTGCTGAGGCTATACCCTTTGCTTTTCAATCAAGAAGCCTTCTTTGCAAAAATATAGTAGAATTTGAAGCCCTGGTAATCAAAAATGTGTCAGTACTTCAGAAAGTGTTTCCATAATTTTTCCCAGTATTGGATCATCACACTTACTTTACTGTAATTGTATACGCTACTAGGCTGTGGAAGTGGTTGTTCTCTCCTTGTTCTTGTGGGTTTCTTCCCTCTCCTACTGGGTGTGCAGTGTGCTTGATTCTACATTTATAGGAAGTATGGGGAAATCAAATAAAGTAATACTGGTGTGACAATGGATCTCATTCTGTATCAAAACAACATTCATTTTTACACTTGCCACATATAAACAAATTGGATGAACCACTGTGCAATGAAGGGATACATGGAAATAAGGTTTTTAACTTGAAGGAAAATTGATCAATTTTTTCCTGTGTATCTGTGTATCCACAAATATATGGGACACACCATATCTGTATATGAACCAATATATGGGTTCTTTGAAAGTGGAAATTCTTTTACTAGTGTGAAGTTTTCCACAAGCTGCCAGAAAGGGGGGGGGGTTCCATTTGGAGGGGAGGGGAAAGTAAGGTTGCAATTATTCCACCTGCCCACTCTACTTGAAGAGCTAGGGCACAATTTTTTTCTTGGTTTAGGGTGCTGGTAAATGCATTGTCCTATCATCTTGTTGAGATAAGCATTTCATGGTAGAGAATTTCTTTTAATGCAAATAGGATGTGTTTCCACTATTTATATTTGTTCTGGGCATCACTTTTAATTTCCCATAGGGTTTTGACACAGTGCATGGCTCACATGTAAGATTATGAACCATTAGTTTCATCCTTTTAAAATCAGAAAACAGTTTACCCATTTTGCTATAAATTAATAATGAATTAATTTTCTTTTTTTAAAAAAAAGAAATGATTACATACAGCAACAAAAATATAAAAGCAAATGACAAGTCAGAAAATGAAAACAACCAACAATAACAAAAACAAAGTGTAATTCATAGTTAAAATAGTGTTATATGCTGTCCCAATTAAAAATATAAAATCAAATCAAATCAAGAATCATTACATTGGTAATGTAATTGGTACAGGTTGAGGATCTCTTATCTGGAATTCCAAAATCCAGAATATTCCAAAAACCAAAATGGGTGGCAGATAGTGACATTTTTGCTTTCTGATAGTTCAGTGTATACAAACTTTGTTTCATGCACAAGATTATTTACAATATTTTATAAAATCATCTTCAGGCTATATGGATAAGGTATATATGAAACACAAATGAATTTTCTGTTTATATATGGGTTCCATCTCCATGATATCTCATTCTGTGTGTATATAATGCAATTGCAGGTACTGTATTGTAATTTTTTTTTAAAATCCAAAATCCAAAACACAAGTATTTCAGATAAGGGAGAATTAATCAGTACAAAAACAGATCTTGGGGTTACATATACTATATTTACCTCATCCATATCCATTTTTGGCTGTAGGATCAGATAGAACATCTTTCCAGAATTTTAGGTGATGTTTCAGAAGATAACATAAAGATTTTTTTTTATTTACAAATGAAATCAAGGGGAATCAAATTTTGTCAGAACTGTTCATGTTTCCCTCTTTTGACATATTTTGATTTACTTGTCAATTTTTTCTAATAGAGCTGTTACCCAGATTCTATTTAGCCAGTTACTTTAATTAAGTTTTGGATGAACAATTTCAGCACTATCTGTGGCAAGAAGAAAAGTCTATTTCTTATGTTTAAGTGCATTCTTCTATTTAGTCAATATTGTCAATAATGGTAGTTCTCTGGGAATATGGATTCTGATTCACTATACACAAAAGAAGAGAAAATATTTAACCCCCCACAAAATATTTCACTGTTGGGCATTTCAATTGCATATGTTTGAGGGACCCATTTTCACCACATTCTCTACAGCAAACTGTGAACAAACTTTTATAAATACATGAAAGCTGGACAAGACACAGATGCCAACTGTGTATAACTTTCAACACTTTTTTGCTGGACTGAGACAGATTTATATGGGGGAGAAGACTAAATTCATGTTGGTTTCTCATGGAAGCTTAGAACTGCATGATATATTTTCTAACAGCCAATTATGTAAAGTGGATACTTGCCCTCTAGCATTAGTATTAGTGGTAATGCAATATTTTTCACAAGACCTATTGGTCTGATAACATTTTTTATTGAGTGAGATAATTTGGTACAGTGCGCCTGTGCTATAGCCGGGTGCTCCATACGTGGTTTCCTGTTTATGTGGAAGCTGCGTGATGGGAGAAACAATGTGCACATGCCCGCAGCACACACGCTCTCCCATGCCATGAGCACAAGCCCTATTCAATTGAATGGGACTTGAGCATGCACGGTTTTGGGGTTATGCGGGGTGGGTGGGTGTCCAGAATGGATCCTCTACATAAGCCAAGGGACCACTCTATTTTACAAACCAAATGGCTTTTAAATTCCTAGCTTCTTATCCAGTTGTTACATGGAGTGGGCTTTCCACTAATGTCTGCTTTATCTTTCCACATTTCTAGTATAGTCGGCCATTCTTATACTTGGATTTTTTATACACGGATTCAAGCATCCACAGTTTGAAAGCATTCGAAAAAAGTAAAAATTTCAAATATCAAACCTTGATTTTCCATTTTTATAAGGGACACCATTTTGCTATGTCATTATATTTAATGGGACTTGAGCTTGCACAGATTTTGTTATACACTGGGATCTTGGAACCAAACCCCAGCCTACAACAAGGGTCCACTGTACAACATCTTAATCTTGACTCACTCATCACCCTATAATGATGTGATTCATGAGTTATCTCTGAGACATATTGCAATGAGTAATCATAAGGTGAGGTGAAGAATAATGCATACATTTGCTTTTGAATGCAGGGCACTCATATGTTTTGCTTGAGAGTGGGTTGGATTCAGATAAAGTTAGTGCTATTGAAATCAAGGGAAGAAATTAATAATGGATAAACTAAAGCCTGCTGAAATCACTGGGACCAAAATGTACTTAGCTTTGTTTGCATCCAATCTGATATCTGAAGTTTCAAGCTATACTGCTTCTTCACCTACTGCTACAGGATATAATGAAGAGCCCACATAGGTGAACTCTTTCTACATGGACTTTCAAAGTTTAACTCTTTCTACATAGATGAATTTGATCATCTGAAGTGCCCTAAAAATATTCAAGAGAATTTTACTATACAGTAGTTGAAGTTACAAATGTGGCCGCATGGTCTGTCCACTCATATATGCATGAATAAGTAGCATAGTGAGGTAGATCAGCTAATACACAGGATGATGTTTTGAGTTTTTCTCTTAGAGAAATATATGGCCCAGTATCATCATCCTAAGATGGTATTGTCAGAGTTGCAGCAGCAATTGCAGAGTCCTCTTCTGGAGCAGGCAGTTTAATGGGTAGAGGGAATGCCTATTAAATTTGCAGATGACACAAAACTGGGATGAGTAGCTAACACACTGGAAAATAGGAACACAATTATGAAGGACTTGATATATTAGAAAACTGGGCTACAATTAATAAAACGAAATTCAACAGAGGTAAATGCAAAATTCTGCATTTAAACCACACAAAAGAAAATGCACAGATATAGAATGGGGAATACATGGCTCAGTAGTACTACATGTGAAAAAGACCCTGGGATTATTGTTGATTATAAACTGAACAGGTACCACCAATGTGATGTTGCAGCAAAGAAAACAAATACTTTTTTGCTGCATTAATAGAACCCTGGATTTCCAAGTCAAGGGAGGTAACAGTCCCACTATATTTTGTGCTGGTCAGGCTTCATCTGGAGTACTGCATTCAATTCTGGATGACTCTATTAAAGAAGGATATGGACAAGTAGGAGCAGGTTCACAGAGAGCAACTAGGATAATAAGAGGTATGGAAAACCAAATATATAAGAAGAGATTGAAGGAGCTGGACATGTTCAGCTTGATGAAGAGAAGACAAAGTGGTGACATGATTGCATTTTTTAAGTTCCTTAAGGGCTGCCATAAAGAGGAAAATAATAATAATAATAATTTGTTTTATTTATATACCGCTATTCCAGAGATCATAGCGGTGAACAGCAAGTAAGCTAATTAGCAAGTAAGCTAATTTGCCCCCAACAGTCTGGGTACTCATTTTAGCGACCTCGGAAGGATGCAAGCCTGAGTCGAGCTTGGGCCCTTTTGCTGGTCTTGAACTCGCAACCTTGTGGTTTCGAGTGAATGGCTGCAGTACAGGCATTTAACCACTGCGCCACCAGGGCTCCTTACTGAAGGCTCAATATTATGAATAGAATACACATTATCTAAACAGAGAATATGCAGGGTGGTGGTGGTAAGAGGAGCAGTCCAGCTACCTCAAAAAGGAGTCACCCGATTAAGTTGCTCAGTAACTTAAAACTTGGCTGTAGTCCTACCTTAATATTGAGGATGTGACATATTTTATTTCAGCTTTTCAGTTTGGCTTCCTTCTGAGTACAAGTTGCTTACTTACAAGGCTAGGAACTTTAAATCAGTAACAAGGATGAAGTCAGTATGGTAAGCTAAAACTGGCAAAGATACATATTAAGAAAGGGTTGTTGGCCCATTTCTGTTCCTTCTCATAACTAACCTGAGAATTTCCCTTCTCGTGGGTGGCACCTGAAAAGGTACCAGGTGAATTCTGTCTAATTTATCCTCTTTCTTAGAGGTCAGCAAAGCTACTCCTGCTAATCTTTACCTTCTCCCGCAATACAGCCATTTAAATATTGTGTAAACATGTGGAGGGGTTGTCAAGTTAGGCAAATATGATATTAAGTCAGTATTTAGGGCTCTACCTATGCACCCCCAGAATTTTAGGCTTTGGGAATTCATATTCGAAGGTTACTTCTATATGGATAGTTTTCTCACTATGAGCTGCACTGTCTCCTGTGCTCCTGGCCTTAAGGATCAGAATAAATGTTTCTCGAGTTTTTTTCCTCTAATAGTTTTAGATTGGTTGCGGGCTGGTGAAACAGCCAACTCATCAGCTTACTTTTGGTGTGATAAATGTGCCAGTGCTGGCTTTATTAATTCCTTCACACCAGAACAGACTACATTATGACTTTGGTTTTGGCAATAACATCCTGCATTGCTTAACAAGTGTGTATCATGTTCCCGGGATAAAAAACAGCACTGCTGCTCCCCTACCAATCTTGTTCAGATATCTAACACTCAACACCGATATGTGGTTGGATACCATAACTGTGGACCTATGGACACTTGCCCTTTCAAAAAGAATAAGGAACATCTAAGGCAGGGTGGTATAAGAATCCTCTAGTTTCGGAGCACAGGGAAACCTTAAAGAAATGTGATCTTTGGAACATTCAGCCCAGTTTTGTGTGCTGTTGAGGGAGAAGAGTCTGTTGCCATGCTCCAACAAGTCAATGTCTCTGAGGCAAAATCCAAGGGTTGACAGGATATTGTATGTATATGTTTTTTGAATTAAGAAAAATATTGGAGGGGTGCATGAGAGAAGTGGAATCTCAGAAGGAGGCACTGAGTAACCTTTTTCAAATTATAATGAGTACAGGTTGAGTGTCCCTTATCTGGAAATCCAAAATGTGAAATACTTCAAAATTCCAAATTGTCCACATAGGTGTCTCAGATAGTGACACCTTTGCTTTCTGGTATTCCAATGTATATAAATTCTGTTTCATGCATGAAATTATTTTAAATGATTTTATATAAAATTACCTTCAGGCTATTTGTTTAAGGTGTATATGAAAAATAAATGTTTAGACCCTGGTCCCATCTCCAAGCTCTCTCATTATGTATATGCAAATATTCCAACATCTGGCAGGGAACCCTGAGGTCCAAAACATTTCTGGTCCCATGCATTTTGGAGAAGGGATACTCAACCTATAATGGCAATGCATTGTTTTTAAAATTATTTGAATGACCTGCAGGATTGAATTCCTTTTTAAACAATGCCTTTTCAGGTTCTGCAACCTGCCAAAAGGAGTTCTTATTTTCCTTCTCCTAGAAAGTGATGGGAGGGGAAATGGAAGTTGAAAAAATAATCCAAAAAGGCAGAAAAAGACATAAAACACAGTCTCCCTACATGTTCTACTCTTCCAACACCAGCCTGAGAGTGGTTTTGATTTCATGTTTCATCTGTCATAATATTTGTCTTCACATAAGATTACTATGAAAATCACATAGAATTACTCTGAAAAAGATATTATTTGTGAATGTTGTGTGATTTGAGCACAATCTTTATGAGTAATGTATTCCATGTGAGAAAGTGATGCAGGATTAGATAGGAAGGAAAGGTTCTCCAACCCCTGTCTGCCCACCTCCCCAAGTTACAAGTTGATGACATAGAAGTGAGTCACTAAGTAATAGGCAACATGACTCAAGCACAAGGTAAACTATTGCCAGTAAATTTAATTCTTTCCTGTACACTGAAGTAAACGGGAATAATGTCACCCCTTGGTAAGAACGAAATAAAAGGAGATAATTACTGACATTTGGAATTCTCCAAGTTATGCTCTAAAGAGACTCCTGGAAGAGAGGAGGGACAGACAGGATCTGGAAGTTGTCTTTACAGGTCAGTTGTATTTTCCAACATGGAAAGAATGTTCTGTTAGAGTAATTCTCATTCCTTTGGCTCAAAGAAAGGGAGTGGAAACATATCTCTCTGCTTCTCTCTCTTTCTCTCTCAACACAGACTTGAATACAGTCTGAAAGATTAATCTTTCTGCCTCATAATAAAACAGTCTGTGTTGTGGCTTAATGACATGGAGATGAACCTCCCCTTAGAGCAGTCACAAATGAATTTCCAGGAGTGTAGTGGATCCAGAGCTCATGGGGGTCCAAGCAATGGAGGGTTTTTTCATCATAAGAGACAATTACATCACCTACTGTGCCCTTCAGACCTCCCTGTTTTTCAGAACGTACCTGCAATTACATAGTAGCTGCTGAAATTGAACACTCCTAGCAGTCATTTATTTTTGTGAGCTACCTTTGCTGCAATGTAAACTGATTTAGGCAGCCTGGTCTTGGATGGGCAATTTTTAAAAGACCTACTGTTGTGGACTCTCCTTGGGAGCAAAGATAGGAGGGACATAATCATGAGTACCTTCAATTTAGAATTTACCAATGCAGATCCCAGCAGGTTTCTCTACCACTCCCACAACATGCTATGCAATGCAATTCAATCCATATCCTGTTTTATACAGTTTCAGAAATTCATGCTCCTCAGACAGGATGGAAAGAGTTCACAAACTGATGGATTTACAGGAAGTAAAGAAACAATTGTGGATAATGGGCATAAATTTGGTGCTGATTTTGGACATATTGAGGGGAAAAATCTGCAGGTCTCAATCATCAGATGACTCTTCACATATACAAAAATTGTGGTTGATGGTACTTGCACAGGTTCTTCTCCCTTTAGAGTTTGGTTGTAACTTTAGAGTTTGGTTTTAAAACCTCCTCTGTTGTGATGCCCCATTAACTAATTAAATGTGGTTGTGTGGGTGGGTGTATTTCTTCCATCATGGAACTGAAGCGAGTGTGCTTGGCATACTGGGCAGTCTCCCATCTAACTGATCCAGTTGAGACCTGCTTAGCTTCAGCAAGGTGGAGCCCTCATGTTCTGGGACCATTACAGAATGTTCTTCCCAGGAAATTTAATCTGATATCTGCTTTTGATGCATTTCACGTGCTTTTTATTTACTCAGGCTATTTAATCATTGTAGATTTAATCTCTGCTGGCTTTTATTTTATTGCCCTGCTGTTGGGTAATCTGTTTCTAATTGCTTTTATCATGTCATTTGTTTAAGTTATCTATTGTTGCCCCCCCCCCCATTTTCTAAATTGCCCTGAATGTGGAAAGATTGAAGTGTGGGTAGAAAATAAACAAAGAAACAAACAAAAATGCTTCAGAGATAGGAGAGGACATCATGTCACAGAGTGTGATTATTAGATGAGAATCGCAATTGTGTTTATGGGGAAATAAGCAGAAGGCATCCTGGTAATATTTAGCAATGGCAGATTTTCTTCAGTATTCTAAACAATGCACAATGAATCTCAAAAATATCACCTGAATGAATCAATTTATGACTACTTCAAACTGATTCTGTACATCTCACTTCCAAAAATCTTAAAGTGCTCTGTCAACTTTTAGCACATACATTGTTCAAGTAATATCCAAAGCAGACTTTCCTGCCACAATGACTTTCTTTCACATGTGTTTCAACATTCAAGATTTATGTCAAATTGCTTATTAAGCACTGGAATGAATCTCATTAACCTGATAGACAGGTTTACAATGCCTGGACACTAAATCACTCCTAGTGGAACATGTCCTCATCACATTTTGTTGATGATGCTATTGTTGGTTTACAGAACCCATCACCCTATGCTATCCCCTTTTCTCTTCACTGCCATTTTATAATATTCTGCAGTCTGCAACAACTGAGCTTATGCAACATAGGGGTGAAACAGATTGGTGGCTTGGAGCATCCTCTGGCTGCTCCAGCCCTGATTGGTTTCTGATTGGTGCAGGACCACAGCAAAGCGGGCCACGGCAGAAGTCCTGAACAGGCTGCTGGAAAAGAGTGGGCTTTCCCTATTTCTGCTGTCAGCCTGAGGCTGTCTTAGGCAGAAAAAAAAGTTTTTAAAAAGTCCACTCTTTTTATTGTTGTTGAGAATTTTTGTTCTCCTTCCAGCAAGCAAACGCATAAGACTGCAGTTATTTATTGTGCACTTAGATCAATCCAGCTAGACAAAATCCCCAAAGATAAATAATATAATTAGCATTAATTGAATGGAAGTTATTAGCCTTAAAAGTCAATATGCCTTATGTTAGCACAAACAGTTCCTACTAGAGGCTGTAATCCAGCAAAGCACTTATGTGCCCAATGTAAAGTCTGGTGTTACTGATCATCTGGATGTCCAGCAAGAACAGAATGGAAGCTAGCCAGACTTTCATCTGGAGCCTCTTGGTGGCAGGTGTCCAGTTTTGGGAATAGGATGTTAAAGTAGGGATGTGGAGTGTACTCAGAGCCAAACATCACTATGGAAACATATTATGAGCTGGAGGGCAACAGCTAGTTTCCATGTATTATTTACTTACCCAGTGACTGTGAAAATGGATGTGTTGAGAACTGTGACAAATTCCATCACATTAGATACACTTTTACTTAGAGAATATGATCCACAACCTGGGTCTATTCCACCCAAAATAATAACGAAAAGCATTCCAAAAATAGCACTCCAAAATTGCTTTGAAATAATGATATTTTTGAGACTTGGTCAGTCTGGGATTCTTATCATTTGCCCCTAGATTCTGAACCTTTAAGTTGCTTACTGTTGCCATGTTTTATTTCCCTGACCTTTCAGATGTCAGAGGAGTGGGGAGTAGAGTTGCAGGAGTCATGTTTTTAGTGATGTAGACAATGCTTTGCGAGATGTGGATTCAAGTCTTACTTGGCCTGATCTGGTAGCAATCTCCAATTCACTAAGTTGTTAAAAAAAAAAAAAAAAGGGGGGGGGGAGGATCTATGGCAGATATATAATGAAAAAATAATTCAAATACATTCTTCTGCATGATATTGTATAGATAAAAATGTGTGATTTATCAGCGTCAGCCCAATGAAAGAGAAATCAGTTTAGGATTTTATTTAATTCAGAAATGCTCATGGCTGTTTAAATCTAACAAAATATCAATAATATTTTAATTGAACTGAATACCATTAATGCCTATTCTTAATTGATACTAGTAATTATGTCATGATATATCTTAATGTCTCTTCTTCCTAATGTTCTGTAATATGCATAAGTGCTGGTAGATTATGGTGCCTGGTGCCTAATTAGAAGCCTTACAAAAGAAGGATATAAATTTAAGAATATACCTGTGGTGCTGGAGTCTTAATTATTTGCTGGTCAGAACTTACAGCAACCCTGCTAACTGCTTAACCAATCAAGCAATTTAGCTAGGCAAAGACTTTAAAATGCTCAAGCATGGGAATGGTCTCTAGGTTTCCTTCTATGGCCACTAAGACAATAGGGGATAAAGAAACTATAGGGGAGAAATCAAGAGTTCCATGAATCCCATTAT
>NC_056524.1:233037882-233054714 GCF_019175285.1 Sceloporus undulatus | reverse complement strand
TTATTATTATTATTATTATTATTATTATTATTATTATTATTATTATTATTTAATACATACATACATACACACTCCCAAGAGCAAACTGATTTTGCCAATTTATATAGTAAGGGAAACTATTTTACTATACCATTGCATATAAAAAGGGACACAAATATAAGGGACACCCTTTTACTATGCTATTGTATGGGACTTCAGCATTCACAGTTTTTGGTATCCATGGGGGTCCTGGAACCAAACCCCAGCAAATACCAAGGGCCGACTGTACAAGTCTCTTCTCTTGTCCATGTATGTGGAATGATGCTATGGCAGAACCAGTGATATACTGAGCTTATTCCAACATGCTTTGCCATGGATGACCAGCAATGAAAAATGCCTTATTTCTAACCAAAGATATAGCTGTGTTAGTCTGTAGAATCAGTAGATAGAGAGATCTTGTAGCACCTTATTGCACCTTAGAGATTAAACATGAGCTTTCGTAGACTTCACTCTACTTCCTCAGATGCTTTTGGCGGAGTGGAAGCCAGGGGCAGTCATATATTTGCTATACGTATGTGAGAATGTCAATTCAAATTAAAAATCCTTTGGGTATGGAAATTATTATTTTTAATCAGATTTCCTAAAAATGATGCAGCTTTCTTTTCATGCCTCATTATTATTACTTGCATTTATTCTGTTGCCTTCATAGAATCATAGAATCGTAGAGGGCCATCCAGTCCAACCCCCTGCCATGCAGGAAATCTCAATCAAAGCATCCCCTTGCTTTATTTCATCTTATGATTTATGGCCTCTTTACCTTATTTTCTACCCTTTATAAAAAAAAATCTCAGGGCAGATGACAACAGTGCTAAATTACAAAAAAAAAATCAAAATACAGTAAATAAAGATCTTACCAGTGAAACAATAAGCAATAATATTAGTTTCAGTAGTAATTAAATGTTCAAAATTTCACAGTTGAATGAAAGCCACCAAGAAAGACCTATCTCATGACATCACATGATGTACCATGAGATGAACCTCCCAATCTTTAGATATAAAATCACTTAGCACGCCTGATCTTCCCTTGGGAAGCCATTTCCCCAAGTCCAGATAGTAGATCTGCATTCACGGATATTCTGTTCTTAAAAAGAAATGAGTTCACAACTGTACAATTGAACCAATAATCCCCAAACAGTTGACTCCTGAAGTATATAGGCCAAGAACTAATGTAAAAGAAAAGAAGTGTAATCATTTTTTTAAAATTATCATTTAAAATACATGATGTTTTTATTTTCATTGTTGAACAAGACAAAATGAAGGTTATAAGTTATCAAAAATGAGTGCTGGCATCCATACGTCGTCATAACTTGCATACATATAATGTAATATGAGGAAGTCAAACATTTCAGTGACAGACTATGAAGGGACACACGTACATATACAGATATATAAACAAACTATACATACATACATGGGTGAATAAATATACATATTTAATGGCATACAATGTACAGACAAGAATACTATACAGGTGCAGGAAGTGCAATATACTGTATAAGGCTATACAAACATCTGAGGGACTCCATGATAACAGGGTCACCATGATAACAAGGCTAGAGCAGTTTGTGATGTAACAAAAGGAATGGTGATAAAAACAGAACTTGTCCACAGTGTCCTGTGTGGTGTTTCCCTCTCTTTCACACACACAGTTTAAACAGTTTAAACAAAAACAAAAACCCACAGAATTCACATATCAAGATTTCAAAAAAGCTGCATTCATGATGAAATGTGTGTGAAATGAAATTAATGATATGCTATTTATATCATATTATAAATAGGCTCATCATTTTAACTAAAGGATACACAGTCCCATGCTTTCATGAAGTTTTGCTTCATACTAATTTAATCATTGTCTCTTTTCATTTATGAATCACAACGTATAACAGGATGGGAATCATGCATTCTCCCAGATATTATTAGACTAATAATCCCAGAAGCTCTAGCCAGCATGACCAGAAATGTGAAATGCTGAGCATTACAGTACAACAACATCTGGAGGACAAAGTAACCCCCAACCCATACCATAACATTGTTTTGCCCTGAGTCAAAAAATAAAGGTACGCCAAAGAAGAAAATATTTTTTCCCCAACAAAGGCACAGGAATTTCAACAGTAGCTGCACAAGAATCATAGAAAAGGAATTTGTCAATAATATTGGGGGTCACTTATTTTCTCAGTCTAATTAAAATAATTGTTTATATTTTTAAAATCCTGTAAAAACAATTTCCTGTATGCATATTCAAAAAGATAGTTCACTAATTCTTGAAGGGAGAAGTCTTAAAGCGAATACTCCCGATTAAACCTTTCAAAAATAAAATCAATGCGGCATAGTCCACTTATTGATAAATCAATGTGATGTTAAAATCTATGACTTGCATTTTTAATTCTAAATACAATTTCATTACACCATACAGCAGACCCTGTAAATACATGTTAAACAGTATCCCATGTGATTTTGAAGAGCAGTCAAAAAGTGGATGAAGCATTTCCAGTTAATAGTTTGATTCTCTGAGTAAGCAAGAAAAATGTGGTTCTATAAATACAAAAATTCACAGGCCCCAAGGGTTTTAGTTTAATTGCATTAGACCAGTGAAACAATAAGGGTATGTGGGTTACTGAACATCAGTGACTACAGCTTTGTTTAGCTGCTGTTGTAAATTGGCTCAACATTCTTTGGAGATTATCACACCGGCAAAAAAAAGCAGGAGCATAGCGGTATGCTCCTGTCAATATTGTGTGATAAAGTGAAGATTATCATACCATTATCCCACAATTATCCCTTGAATAAAGAAGAATTCTAGCACCGCTTTTTATTCATGGGGATTTTCCGTGAATACAAAGTGACACTAGAATTCCTCTTTATTTATGGAATAATTGCAGGATAATCACAACATCATGAGATGTCATGTGATAATCTTTGTGTTATCACATGATATTGAGGGGAGTATACCGCTATGCTCTCATCTTTTTTGCCAGTGTGATAATCTCCATTATGTGGTACAAAGTGGCTTTTACTAATCATTTATATCTGCATAAATTTTAATAGTTGTATTGGTAGAAAAACTAACATCTTGCCTCTAAGCACATTTATTTAAACATGTTTTCATTTCATTTAACCCAAGATTCTCCCCAGGAAGTGAGTTTTGGACTGCACTTGCCAGTTACAATTCTCAAAGTACCTTCACATCTATTATATTCAAAAGCTGTTTAAGGCTGTAATCTTATACACGCTTCCTGGGAATAAGATTCATTTAATTCAGTTGGGATTGCTTTTGAATAGATATGTGAAGATTTGGAATGTAAACTGCCACAGAGGCATAGAAATGCAGAGCAAATACAATATCTCTCAGATTTTTGAAGTGTTTTAGCCAAACTGTGACCAAAACAGGGACAGTTCTACGTAGGACCTGTGACACTATCTATAACCAAATACATATTGGGTGAGGTGGGGAGAGAAGCTCTGTGATTAATTGACATAAGAGTTCTCAGAGATGCTGAGTTAAAACTCATGTGAAACCATTTCCAGACAAACATATGGAAGCTGATTCTATCATTAGTTACTAATCAAGGTGGATGAGAGATACAGCTTATTGCTGGAGACTTGGAATGATGCAGTGAATCCACAATAAGCTTTTCCCTCATGTTCATTGAAGGACTGGGAAGAGGAGAATTGGGTTCGCTCCAGTTGTCATCAGTGGAATGCACATAAGTGCTGATACGTCAGGTACCCCATGGATATCCATGTGTTTATTCTAGTTCTAAGATTCCCAGGGATGTGTAGCCTAGTGGTATGCAACACTGGTGTACCTAGGTTGCATGGGGAGGTACCATGAACCCAATTTATCGATGACACTGAGGATATGAAAGCCAATACAGATTGGAATTTGACTTTAAAAATGGCCAGGATCCATTTAAACTTGGCTATGGTATAACACAGTCACAGGTCCCAAATGGTTAGCCAAAGCCTTGGTGATGCATTAATCTGTTCCATGTATATCATGAGACCAGGAGCCCTATCACTATGGTCCCACTATAACTGCTATGGATGCATATTGTGGAATCTTGAGGTTTGTATTGGTGAGGCACTAGAGCTCCCTGCCTGAGAATTCTACATCCTAAACTTCCTCCCTAAACTACAAGCCCAGGATTTCATAGGATGTTACCATGCCAGCTGAAATGGAATCATAGCGTTATAACTGTGTATTGTGAAAGAGCCCCAGCTCAGACAATACTCAGTGCTCAAAAGGCAGACTGTATAATACTCTGTGCCAATGGGAGATTACTGTATTTCAAAAGTGAAGGAAAGAGAAGGAGGAAGTTTATGTTGACACATTTAGCTTTATGAGAAATATGTTTATTTTGGATCAATTGTGTGAGTAGATATAATCCATCATAAATAAAGGATTTGCCACAACGAATGAAGAGAATTTGCCACAATGGATGAAGGATTTGCCACAACAGATGAAGAGAATTTTCAGAGGTTTGCATTACAAACTTTGCAAATGAATAAATAAATAAATGCAATTTTCCCCCCATAATTTTGTTGTAAAGATCTTCTGAACATCAAAGAAATACAAAGGTGAATGAAAGGAAAACTGTCGGATTTGCCTATTCGCTCAGAGGATTTTGAACACTTAGCTATTTAAAATCTGTCTCTGAATCCTAGTATGTTTAACCATGCTCCCCCTCTCCATAGGCTTGGACATGTACAAACATGTATAAACATGGCATATGTGGCATGTACAAAAATAAACTTCTTTGTACTGGAAACAATTGTACCTGGCAAATTTGGCTAGTGAAGAAGGTTAAGAATTTAGTTCATTATGAACTTAATTAAACTTGCAAATGTCTTCATAAGTTCAACAGAAAGCAGTTGCGTTTATTTTTATTTATTTTTTAAAAAAAACAATGTGGGAGAAAGTGAAACTGACATATTAGTTTATTTGCACTTGCTACTGTGCTCTTCCAGCTTCCTAACAGAAGATTTAGAAATACAAGGCTGTCCTAATGATGTGGTTGTTCCTTGTTATGGTGCTCTAAGGGCTCATTCCCACTTACATTTAAACCAGTTTGGGATTCACCTTTTCTCCATTTTGGTAAATCGATTCTAAAAGGTCCGTTGTTCCCACTATGAAAGTGGATCTTTTCATTATTCCCTTGTAATCTCTTTTTTTTATTTGCATGACTGTCGTCCCCACTAGTTTGCGCCACTTCAAAATGCATGCCAATCATCTGTGCATCATCAGTGATATAAGCGGCAGCCCAGGCAGCCTGGCTTGGGAACTATATATATATAGTAGAGTCTTGATTATCTGACCTTCGATAATCCACCATTCCAGATTATCCAAAATCTCTGCTCAGTGATTTCTTTACATTTTCAGAGGACTGAACTGTTTATACAGTATGTACTGTACATCACAATGTTGATTAGTGATTTCCTTACATTTTCAGAGGACTGTTTATATATTACAATGTTGTTACTGGAACATTACTGCAATGTTACTCTTACTGTTACTGCAGTAAAACTTCAATACGTTTGCAATTCATAGTGATTTCAAGGCTTTTCTTGGACTCTCTGGATTATCTGACATTTTCGGGTATCCGACGATCAGCCCACCTGTTTATGTCAGATAATCGAGACTCTACTGTATACATATATTGATAGAAGATATGATTAATTACTTTTGCAACTACGTGCCTCATTATGAGCTGCTGTCAGATCACCCAGGTAATTTTAAGTAGTTGCAAAACCGATTAATCAAATCTTCTATCAACTTTATTTAAAAAAAAAATCACATGCCCATAGGTCACCCCACAAGCACAAAAGCAGCACTGAGAGGGGAGGAAATGGTGGAGCTAACAAAACCTGAGGAGGGATGGTAAACACCCCTCTGCCATTAGTCCCTCCCCTCCAGAATGATGCAAATTCAGATCAGTCATTCCCACTTGTTGAACATGCTCCAGAATCAATTCTTTTCAAAAGAACTGCCAAAGAACTAGTGTCAGGAAAGAGCAGGGTTTTGTTTTTGTTTTTTTGCATTTGCC
This sequence comes from Sceloporus undulatus, assembly GCF_019175285.1. Classification (NCBI taxonomy): domain Eukaryota; kingdom Metazoa; phylum Chordata; class Lepidosauria; order Squamata; family Phrynosomatidae; genus Sceloporus; species Sceloporus undulatus. The sequence continues at coordinate 233,048,631 of NC_056524.1, read as the reverse complement.
TTGCTTCATCATAATTGAAACTGATCACAATAGGATCAGAACCAGTTTCAAAGGGGAACGACAGTCATACAACCCAGTCAGCAATTTGCTTTAAATCACAGTGGAAAGGCAGCCTAAGCGTTTTTCCCTTGGCAAAAAATAAAAAATATATATCATAAAACAAAGTAGATCAACAACCCCCTCTTGTGGCCATCCAAAAATTGTCATACTAAACTCAACTACAGTGGTGCCTCGGGTTACGAAAGTAATTCGTTCCGCGGCCGCTTTCGTAACCCGAAAAGCCTTCGTAAGCCGAATTGCCATAGGCGCTAATGGGGAAAAGCCGCAATTTGGTGCGAAAAAGCCGAAAAAAGCACCAAAAGTTTTTTCGTAACCCGAAAAAACATTCGTAACCCGGAACAATAATTCCCTATGGGATTTTTTCGTATCCCGAAAATTTCGTAACCTGGGTATTTCGTATCCCGAGGTACCACTGTATTAGTTTTAACAAACCACAGCAAAATATACTGAAAAAGATAAAGCTCACATCTTACTTCAGATTTGCATGAGTAAAAATAAATAGACTGAATCTTCTATTAGAAGCTTATGACCTCAAGAATATAATGGTTAAAATTCAGATGATTACTATATGTTATATATGGTGACTGGATGGTAACAATGTCTCATGTTCGCTAAATAAAAGAAAAGAAAAGAAGAAGAAGAAGAAGAAGACGACGACGACCTGGCTTTGGGTTTGCAACCCCATCCCCACCTTTGTGGCTCTTTTTAAAAATGAAAAAAAGAAAAGAAAAAGAAATGGAATGATTCTAAATTTCAGTGATTGCTGTAATATTCCATGGATTTAACATTTAGCAAGTTTTGCAATATGATTCCATATGGTGAATCACAGGTCCTGGATTGAAAAGCCACAAGCTTCAGGGATCTGAGAAGAGTTATATCTGAAGGATACCAGTTACCTAGTCATACAATGGAACTATAGCACTATTATTTTGCTTTAATCGTTCTGGTTCTGTCCTATGGAATCCTGAGACTCTAAAGGAAGGAACAGTGGCAGTTAAATGTGGAATAATAGTGCTATTACCTAATGCCAGGTTACCTAAATATTACTCTGTGCTGTTAACAGATACCCTTCTCTCTTGTGACATCACTAAACTGCACATTTAACTAGTGTTTCCCCCCCCTCAATATTTGCCTAATGCTAGTATCTCTGTTTCTTTCCTTCTGCCTTACAGCTATTACCTTCACATTTCTCTTCCTGGGATCTACCTACCATCCTGCAATACATACCTGACTATGACAATCAGCCAATAAATCATTATTTCTTCCATCTTTCTACCACTGACATTTTCTGCTAGATTAAGTCCATGCACCCCACACCTATCTTTCTGGGTCTGAAACCAAACTGAGATATTTCATAGCTGCCTGCACTAAGCAAAGAGAGACCAACTTTTAGGATTTGTGGCAATGTAGGGGGCAGAATGAGTTGGGCTAAAGAATAAGAATTGGCTAATGAAGAGTGCAGTGTGTTCAGATATTTTACATCTGTTGGTGGGGTGATGGTGATATTTAGATTTATGTGCAAATTCACTTGATGGATTCATCAGAGCAGTACCTTTGATAAGATTTCCTTTTTACCATGGTCTGCCTTCACACTACAACTGTTGCTTTTTTTTATGCCTGTGGGTTTAGAATATTTGATCATCTCCTGGAATTGCTTTGACTGGATCTAATATTTATGTTGCTTAGTGAACTACCTGACAGACTCTGCAATCTATTCTGAACATAGTAGCCACTGACACATATCAGTAGCAGTCAGAAAACAGCAGGGAAACAGAATGTCCTTTTTAAAAAATGAAGCATATTCGTTTAAACAAGAATAATGTGTCTTCAAGCTCCATCTAGTGGCTATTAACCTGAATGGCACAGCTGCCAACAAATAATATCAAATTCACATCTGATATTAAGAGCTGAAATGATGGATGGACAAATTCTATATTCATGTGCAAAAATTGGAGATAGATACAGTAAAGTAAAAAAAATCCTGTATTTGCTGTGCAGTGTTGATTATAATGGATTTAGCTGCTGTGAATGTATGCAACAAAGTTGTTTCTAGAACATATGTAGACATAAAAATCTGTTTTGTTGGGTTGTTGCTACCTATTGCTGCAAGAATGCAATGCCAGTGGGAATTCAAGAATGAATGTTTTGCAGTCTATCTATTGTAGGGTAGCTTTTAAAATCTATGTTAAGAAGATCACTTTAAAATTTGAGGGTGTTACTAATAACCATTCCTTTACACAGACACACACACACACAGAGATACTGTTCATTTACCTAATTTGCTGTAACCTTTTTTAATGACAGAATCTGTGCACCTTTGATAACCAAATGAGAACAGTTAATTCAGAAAGCAGGGCTTTGAGCATCAATTCACCTCGAAAAAGGGTGGTGATAGAGCAGGCTGCAATGGTTAATTCTACGATTTTTGGGATAGAGGTCGATTTAACTTTAAAGATAAGAAGCCCAAGTGGTGGTCTACCTGTCTCTCTTCTCTCTTTCTCAAGTGGCTTGGTTGGTTTTTTCAAGTGGACAGCATTCCTGAAAGAAAATTCCCAGAGATGTTCTTGCAGGGGAAAAAAAAAAAAAGATAAATGCCCCCAATGGAGGCACCTGATGACACAAACCATAGAGACACCAATAATCTGAAAAGGAGATCCATGTGTTCTGCAGACTTGACACACCAGGCTTGACAATCATGTAGACAGTCTATATGTGTAGTAGAAGGTGTCTTATTCAGATTACAGGTTCCAAGTGAAAAGAAAAACAATGGGAAGGGTGGAGTGAGTCTACTTTCTCTGCTTCCATGCTTATTTTGACACTCTTTTGTATGCCTATAGGGCTTAAGAATAATTGCCATTGGGATACTTAGTTCCAACAGCTTTGCCATGCTGCTATGGCAATCAAGCCATTGTTTTAAGCAGTGGCAAGAGTAAAACAGAGATTAAAAACATGTTTGGCCATCTTTTTTCTTAAAGGTAAGACAGTCAACCTGATGCTATTAGCAGTTTCTCTATCTAGTCATCAGGGGGTATTTTCATCCCTCCCCAGAATTTATGAAGGACATCCAAACAGTTGTTTTAACATTACTATCCATGATTGTTAGCTAGGATCATTGAAAGAAATCTGTGAGCAAAATTCTACAATCCGTGGGTACAGAATAATGTGTAATTCATGTTTCCCACAGAAAGCAGTCTTCAAGTGCTGCATGTGCTCCCACAACTATTCACTGGCTAAGGGTGGTTAGGAAATACCCAGGAAGCATCCAGCTACAGTTCCATAGCTGGGAAGAGAAAACTTATGTTGCCCTCCCAGAGCTCCACACTTTCTAGTTTTATTGCTCCTCTCCCAAAAACAAAACAAAACGAAACAAAACAAAAAACAACAACAAAAAAAAAAAACCTTAGGTTTTTCTGGGTTCCTCAGGCTATGTGGCCATACTCTGGAAGAGTTCATTCATGACATTTTACCAGCATCACAGATGCTGACAAAACATTGGGAATAAACTCTTTCAGAACACAGTCACATAGCCCGAAAAACCCACAAAAAAAACTATAGATGCCGGCCATGAAAGCCTTTGCTTTCATGAGACCCCTCCCCCCAACAACAACAACAAAAACCCTTGTTCCACCGCTTCTCATTTAATTTCAAAGGAAGCTCCATAGAAGGTATATTTGGTTTTAACTTATATTGTGAGCCTCCTTGGGCTCCATAGTGTGAGAAAGGCAGATATATAAAATAATGAAATAATTAATCATCCAATTGGGTGAATGGGTGTTCAACCATGTCTATGTACCATTTCCTAAACAGAAGTCCTTTCACCAGAGGACTCTTCACACCTGAGGACAGGGAGATAACATCAGTTTCTGGAAGCATTTAGATCTGGAAACTGTGTTAGGAAGAAAGATACAATATTCTTATACTGCACCTGTTCTGCTTTGATCAGGATATGCATACCTATCCACTCCTGTGGCTGCTTTAAAGTACATAAGAAGCCAGCAACCCAAGAGCTATGTTGGATCAGAGCAGAGGCCTAATTTCATGCTCACACGCAAGAAAAAAGAATTCAAAACATCTTCCTCCAGCAGGAGACATATGCAAGTGCAGCATCTATTTTGTGTTCTCCAGTATCTCTGCATTTATTGTTCTTGGAGATTATATACAATAAAACCATCTTGACTAGTAGCTATTGATTGCTTCCAATCCTTATGTATTTATCCATCCCTCTTTTAATGACCTTCATATTAGCAGTTATAAAATGTAAATAAATAAACATTAGTGTAAATCCAAATGTAATGGTCCTTATTATATTAGAACCATTAAACCAAGCAGGACTTATTCTGTTAATAGATATGCAAATTTCATTGATTCAGCAAGTCTACTCCAGTTAGGATTAATAATTGGATGTAAACCAGCTAGTAATCTCCAGTGCAATACATAGTTTGTCCCTGAGAGAAAATTATAGGGATGGAATTAAAAATCAAAATTTATAAATTAAAAAGAGGGTTATAAATCTCCAAATGTTCACGCCATGCTCAGAAGTCAACTGTGGAAACAGCTATAGAAACTGAAATACTAGCAAAATACTATGATCTGTTAATAAGACTGTATCAGTGACTAAATGTAGAAGAGAAAAGAGGGAATCTGGAAGGGAGTGGCATATGAAAATAACCCTAATCCATACTTGTTGGGCAAACAGTATGCGGAATATTTTCTAGGTAAATATAGGACAGATCCCAGGGCCAGAAAAATTAAGCCTAGAAATATCTAAATACATGCATTGCATGTTTAATTAGTTGAAATGTGTTTAAGATATCATGCTAACTAAAATTTAGACAACGTGGAGTCTCAAGTGGATGTCCTGCCTAGGAGATAAAATATTTCCAATAAGATTTCTTTAAAAAATCAGCAGACAGACTTCCTCCAAAAATACGTAGTTTTGGCTGAACAACCATTAGATCTTCAAAAAAAGTTAACAGAATTTTTACAAAGTGAACAAATTCATTGTGAGAGTGGGCTGTTCATAAATTCCCAGGCAAAACAAATTGTATTACAAGAGTAAGAGATCCACATTTACTCTTGTAGGTAATCATACAATTTGTGTCTTACAGAAGCATGATATATCTGAGGCTTCCTCAATGCAGTGCCTTTCATATGTGTTAAACTAAAAATACAATCCTCCAGATAGGCTCTACAGACTAGTAGTAATGGGCGTTGGATTCAACAAATCTGAAGGGTACCAGTATGGAAAAGCCTGGGATATTCGTTCATTTTCAAATCCACTAGACCCTGCACTCTTTGTACTTGCCATAAGATGGAGCCATTAGTCTAGTCCAGCCATATACTGCCTTCTTTTTCAAGTACAGTGGTACCTCGGGATACGAAATACCCAGGTTACGAAATTTTCGGGATACGAAAAAATCCCATAGGAAAACATTGTTCCGGGTTACGAATGTTTTTTCGGGTTACGAAAAAACTTTTGGTGCTTTTTTCGGCTTTTTCGCACGGAATCGCGGCTTTCCCCCATTAGCGCCTATGGCAATTCGGCTTACGAAGGCTTTTCGGGTTACGAACGGTGCCACGGAACGAATTAATTTCGTAACCCGAGGCACCACTGTATTCAGTGATGCTTCCTGGCAACTTTGGAATCTGCCTGGTTTCATCCTATGTAAATATGCCTTTTATTTTAGCACCATTTTAAAGAGCTCTGTGTGTGTGGAGGGATTAATAATAATAATAATAATAATAATAATAATAATGCTCACACTTATATAAAAAAATCCTCATATATTATGCATTGGATCATAAAATATTCTCAGTTGAGAAGACCAACTGAAATTACCGTATTTTCCGGCGTACAAGACGACTTTTTAGCCCAGGAAAATCTTCCCCAAAGTTGGGGGTCGTCTTGTGCGCTGGGAAAAAAAAAGCCAAGCCTGCCGGTGGGTCCTAAAGAGAGCCCTCAGCGGCAAGCCTTCTCCTGAAGGCAAAGGAGCCGCGCAGTACGTCCTCCTCCGTTCCTTCCCTTTCCTTCATCCCCTTTCTTCTTTCATCTCCTTCTTTTCTTCCTTCATCCTTTCCTTTCCTTCCTACCTTTTTTTTCTTCCCTTCTTCCTTCCCTTCCTAGGTTTCTCTCTCTTTCTCCACCACTTTCCCTTTCCTTCCCTCCTTTGCTTTTCCCCCTCCCTCCCTCCCTCCCTTTTTCTTCCTTTTCTTCTCTTCCTTCCTTCCTTGCTCCCTCCCCTCCCTTCCCCTCCTGTCCTCCTTTTCCCGGGCGGTGGCATTCCTCTCTTGGGGGGGGGCGGCGGCAGGGGGTCTTTCTACTTCCCCTCCTAAGGCTCAGTCCTTCCCAAGAGAAGGAGCAGAGGGTTTCCCACGCTCTGCCTCTGCCTCTCCTTCTCCTCTTCCCTTCTCTTGCGAAGGATGGAGCCTTGTTGGGGGAAAGAGAGAGCTCCGGAGTCAGTCGGGAAGGAGGAAGCAAGGACCCATTTTTTGTTGCCAGGCAAAAACATACTGCAGCAATAATCCAATCTGAGACTGCTTTAACTGCTCTGGCTCAGTGCTAGGGAATTCTGGGAAATGTAGTTTTGTGAGAGATTGAACCTTCTCTGTCAGAGAGCTCTGGTGCCACAATAAACTCCAGTTCCCATGATTCCCTAGCACTGGGCCAGGGCAGTTAAAGTGCTCTCAAACTGGACTATTGCTGCCCTGTGTTTTGGACCTTTGTTTCTTTTCTTTGGCTAACTGAAGAGAAAAACAAAAACAACAACTCTTGGCGTGCAGAGAAACCAGCCAGGCTGCTCCTTAGGAGTCTGGCTGGAGGCTTTCTTTCTTTCTTTCTTTCTTTCTTTCTTTTTCACATGCCTCTCATGCTGTATCTACACCGTAGAAGTAGAATGCGCCATCCACTTTGTCGTGGCTCCATCCACACAGAAGCATAGGATTTGTAGTTTTTATAAGTTTTATAAAACTACAAATCCTAGGATTCCAATATGAGCCACTTGAACTGCCACGGCTCTATCCATACAGAATCCCTGGGATTTGTAGTTTGGAGCAGCCCCCCGCCCGCATTCTTTGGGCAGAGAAGGCAAAAGACCTTATAAAACTACAAATCCTAGGATTCCAAAAGGATGGAGCAGTGGCTCTTAAAGTGGCGTCAAACTGCATTAATTCTACATTGTAGATGCACCAAGAGGAAGGGCAGGAGGAGTTGTCGAGGTGGGTGAAATAATGTTGTGTATGCTGTTATTTCAAAAGTGGAACACACTCCTTCCTCGGAGTGTAGTAGAGTCTCCTTCTTTGGAAGTCTTTAAGCAGAGGCTGGATGGCCATCTGTCGGGGATGCTTTGATTGTGATTTCCTGCATGGCAGAATGGGGTTGGACTGGCCCTTGGGGTCTCTTCCAACTCTAGGGACATTATCAGAAGGCCAAGCCAGCTGGTTTGGGTCTTAAAGAGAGCTTGCGGCAGCAAGGCCTTCTCCGAGGCGGAGGACATGCCTCGCAGCTCCCCTGCCTTGGGAGAAGGCAGCCAGCTAGCTGGGCCCTTCCTCTTTCTCCTCCTCTTCCCCTCTTCTTTTTTTCTTCTTCTCCTCCCCTTCTTCTTTTTCTTCCCCTCTTCCTCTTCTTCTTTCTCCTCCTCCTCCTCTTCTTCTTCCCCTCTTCTTTTTCTCCTCCTCTACTTTTTCTTCCCCTCTTACTCTTATTCTTTCTCCATCTCCTCCTCTTCTTCCCCTCTTCCTCTTCCTCCTCCGCTTCTTCTTTCCCTCTTCCTCCTCCTCCTCTTCTTTTTATCCTCTTTTTCCTATTCTTCTTCTTCTTTCTCCTCATTTTCTTTTTTCTCCTTTTCCTTTTTTCTCCCCCCCCCTTCTCTGCCGCTGCTGCTACTGTTGTTGTGTGCCTTCAGCTCCTTTCTGACTTATCGTGGAAGAGAGGGGTAGTCTTATATGGTGAGTATATCCCAAACACTCTATTTTAAGTTGTAAAGTTGGGGGTCATCTTATACGCCCGGTCGTCTTATACGCCGGAATATACGGTAATGTGTTTATCATTATCAACTTAACCCACGTATTTCAGGGCCTACTCTAAATGTGACTTGATCTGAATCCAAAAAGTATATATACAGATTAAATACAGTCAGCCGTCCACATTTGCAGCTTTGACTTTTGTAGATTTTATTACCCATGGATCTGATTAATATGTTCTCTCTAGGAATCACCAAGTCATCCAGTGTGATTCTTCTAGAAGCTGATCATAAAGTCACTCTGGAAGATCGAGCGATTCATAGAAAAAACACTTCAGGCATTTGTAGGTCATCCGGTGTGTTTCTATGGTCACCTTCTGTGGATGTTGACCATAGAGTTGCATTGGAGGATCTAGAAATTCCTAAAGTGATGTTCTCTCAGGTATTAAATTTTTTTTCCACTTGTGGTTTTTCCACTTTCACAGGGGACCTGCATGCCTAACCATAGCAAATTTGGCAGGCCCACTATATTCATGTCTACAGGTTCTGTTACAGACAATATTGGTGAGAGCATAATGTAGTGGTTTGAATCCTGGACTAGGAGTCTGGGAGACCAGGGTTTGAGCCCCCTTGGACATGGAACTTGACTTTAGGTAAGTTGCATTATCTCAGCCTCCGAGGAAAGCAATATCAAACCCACTCGGAACAAAAACTTGCCAAGAAAGCCCTACAATAGCTTTACTTTACATTCACCATGAACACCAGTGTGGTATATTTGAGAGTTGGATGAAGACACTGGGAGACCAGGGTCTGAATCTCCATTCAGCCATAAAATCCCACTGGGTGTCCTTGGGCAAGTCATACTTTCTCATCCTTACAAAAATACAAGGACAAACCTCCTCTGAACAAATTTTGCCAAGAAAACCCTGTGATGGGGTTGGCATAAATCAGAAATGACTTGAAGGCACGTAACAACAACATAGGACACTATAAGTCAGTAACTTGACAGTAGACAACCAAAACACAAAGAAGACCAATAAGAAAGGTGTGTAGGGCCCAGGAAATAAGGACAATGGTGTGAAAGTAACTGTACTGGACAAACCAAGAAGGTGGCTTGTAACAAAATAGAATGTATGCTAGGGAAGGAAGTGAATCGTGGTGGTGGGGATATAAGATAGCTAGAAAAGAACAGGAACAATGCTCAATGAACAGAAGCAGTGAGGTGTGTGAAAGTGTGGGTGCATATACATACTAGGGATGTAGAGATCAATCCATTTTCAGCATTTATTGTGGGGTGCAGGAGAAAATCTTGCACTTCATATATGAATTTTACTGTAAAATTTAATGCCTTTTGTACATATTTTGGCATTAAATATGAATGTCATATGTCTTTTAACAACAATATGCCTTTTATACACATTTGTCCCAACACCTTATTTGAAATTACTCTTTCTTAATAGTTTCAAAACCAGACTCAAAGATTGTTATTAGGGTGCTTTTAGGAGTTTTTAAAGAGTATTTTAATGCATTTAAAATGTTTTCATCTTTCTACTGTTTTAATTTGTTTTTATTTCTTCATCACTTTGGGAACTGTTGAGGGCTGGGAGCCAATACAGATAAATAAATTAGTAAATTAATACATAAATAAAATAAACAAAACAAAACAATATATCTAATAACTAAGAGGGGGAAACAAGGTTGATGAAGATAAAGTATTATATTCCTTTTGGATTTGCTTACTTTAAAAACTGAAACAAAAGCCTTCTTTTGGTTTGTTTGTTTTTGTTTGGCATTTTATTATTCTTACTAGTAGTTAGTAAGGAAGATAGTGGAATATGTGGCAAGATAGAGGATTTCCCCCTCAAATGAAAGTTTACTATAATTATGTCATTTTGCTCCTTTGTTATTCTAAAATCAATACTACATTTATCTTTTTAAATTCTGTTTTTCACTAGAAATTTACTGTATAGTTTTAATGCAACCCATATATAACTATTTTAGTTGTTTCTATCAATAAGAAATTAGTCAACATGAAATGAATGCATGTGTGAGATGGCCTTTATAGACCAGACCATTGCATGCTTGCATATGGTACTGTGTATTTAGTATTCCTTGTATTTGTGATATGGTATCTGCACAAAACACAGCTTTATACCACACATGCACACACACACACTCCTCTCTTTCTGCAGCCATTACCCACTAGGGTCCAAGACATGCTAGTACTTGTTTTTTAATCTTTCCAAATGACATGGAAAACCAGAGGTACAAAGAGACATGTTTCTCCTTGAGTCTCTTTCAGCTGCATCTATTTTTGCCACAACTCAGGCAACTGCATGGAATTTCCTTTGATTTCTTACTATTGTAGTGTTTGAAAATATGCTCATGAACAAGTGTAAAATAAAAGAGAACTGCAGAGGGGAGGGCAAATCAAACACTGGCTTTTTAATTTGGCTCTGTAAAAAACATGAATTTTACTTAAGTGAGCTCCTTCTCCTCACTCCTAAATGTACCATATGTTTGAAGCCATTTTGTATTTTACGTCTTGCAAAGTATGTAAAGGGTCACTACATATGATCTCAGTAGTCATCTAATAAAACTATATATTTGTGTCTTCATATCTTTCTCCAAGTAATATACATAGACAAAGTGTTCTCTGCAGCTTCTGCAGATGGACAAATAAGTAGCTACATTTAAAGTGGATAGTTCTTTTTTAGAGGATCAGTCTATC
>NC_056524.1:233036300-233037872 GCF_019175285.1 Sceloporus undulatus | reverse complement strand
ATCTATCTATCTATCTATCTATCTATCTATCTATCTATCTATCTATCTATCATCTATTAATACTCAACATTGCATCCCATTGTCTAGTGTTACCAGTGTGTCTATACACACAATAAAATACCTGGTATGATCTTAAGATGGTATAATTAAATGCAGAGTTGAAGGTTTCATGAATGAAATTTCAGGTCAAAATAAAGCATGAAAGGGAGAGGAATGAGTCCCCTTTTAAATGTTTGTATGTGAAATAATGCTACTGCTACTTTCTTCTTCATGTCAGTGGTAGTTTTCAAATTTTAGCACAACAAACCATTTAAAAATGGTAACATAGTGAAGATCATTCAACTAGTTTAGCATCCTGTCATTTCATTCTGCTGCATAGGTGTAAAGCAAGTACTAAAAGTAGAACCCAGGATGAAATTATGCAGATATGGTAATAAATAGGATAAAATGTGAAATGTGGGTTCGAGGAGAGGGAAACCTGCCCCCTTCCCAAGATAAAGAGGTCTCCAGGTGCACCCCTTATTTTCTCTAGGTCAGTCCATTTCTATTGGTTCAACTAAGGTGCTGCACTTTGGGTAAATATTGTAGTTTGGGCAAGACTTACTTTAATACAATAATGACAATCAAAAACAGCAATACAAAAGACCAAGAACTAAAAGAAAGTCATGCACAAATAGACATGATTTCTACAGCATATGAGGAAAGTCTTTATCAATGTAAAATTAACATTCCTTCGCAAAATGTATTTGGGACAACTTTGGGAAAGTTCCTTTTTTGGTGATGATTTCCATGGGCCATATTCCCTGGGAAAAATGTAATTTTTCCAAGCTGCGGGACAATTGATTTCTTCTACCACTTGAGGGTTGCTTTGGTTTGCAGGAAGGGAAAAGTTCTCTCAGACACTTCTGATCAAGAATCAACAGTTTTGATCAAGGACTCCAGACAATGAATTTTCTTAAAATGCCATAAGAAGAATCATTTGTCTTCGTGCCACTGTGTTTTCTGTTGCAAAATACAGCACCCCATAACTACTCAGCACCCCATAAGGGGGTGGCCTGCCACCACCACTATTAGGAACCCCATGAGTGAGGGGAGAGTGCATTTCTGCACATTTCTCTCCAAGGCATTCACAGTATATGGGAAGTCCCTCCACAGATACCCTGCTAATTGTAACAAATTTGCTACTTTATAAAAACAGAGTAGCATTATTTAACCATTCTAATAGTATTACATATAAGATACGAAGTAGTGATGAAGAAAAATGAGCTGCCGTGTGCAGGAAACAGAATATTATGCTATAAATGCTTATTCCTCTATCTATCTATCTATCTATCTATCTATCTATCTATCTATCTGCATATTTTAATCATGCACAAATCAAAACATATGCACATATGATACAATACAAAGAGGTAAGAGTTTAAATAGTATGTACAAAGTCACTTAGAAACATAGTAAAAATGTTGTTGACAAGACATTTTTTAAAAAATCTGTATTATAAATAAAACAGACTGAATTTATCAAATGCTGATAAATTTTTAAATTGAGAAGAAAAAAGACCACACAGGACCA
>NC_056524.1:233018171-233036290 GCF_019175285.1 Sceloporus undulatus | reverse complement strand
AATAATAATAATAATAATAATAATAATAATAATAATAATAATAATAATAATGTATTCCACTAATGCATAAAAGTACAAAAAGTTACAACATTTAAATTACAGAATGGATAGACAAACAGTGATTTAAGACAAGTTACCCGCAAAGAAAGACTGGCACACTACCAGGATACCACAGGTAAAATTTCTTTGCTTATGAGAAAGGGGCAGGCTTGAGAGAGACAGAGAGATTGAGAGAGACAGAGAGAAAAACTCACACACATATGCACAGGCATACAAACAGAAATCGAACAAAACACGCCGAACAATTTACATTAACAGATGATAGACAAACACAGAAGTGAGAAAATTTGGCATGTTGCATCACAGGAAGTCATTCACGACTGGCTAACGATGGTACCTGGCTCGGTTGTGGATCGCTCGCTTGCCTGAGAGGAGTAACGGAGGGAGGAGGCACACCTGATGTGGATGCAGATCGCCCTAATCTGCAACTTGCTTTCGGTTCTAGAAGAGAAAGGAAATGTATTAGAGATAAAATTCCTTTGTCTCTTTTCTAAACTTAGACTCTCTGAGAAAACAGTCATTGTTTTGTTTTGTTTTGTTTTGTTGATATGCCACCTTTCCCCAAGAATGGGACCCAAGATGGCGCACAGTTAAAATTTAACAATGTTTTTTAAAAATACAAAACAATGAAATACATCTCATTAAAACAGTATAAAATTACATTAAGATACATTAGTTAAAAAACATAAATGGAACGTACATCACATATATGATTATATATTAAAAGCCAGCTTCTTTGCCAGCTGATGAAAGGAAAGCAGTGAGGGGGCCAGCCTAGTTTGCCATGAAGAGACATTCTAGAGGGTGGGAGTAGCCACTGGAAAGGCCCTCTCTTGGTGATGGGATTGAGAGAAAGCCTTCCCCTGTAGATCATAGCACCCTGGCAAGTTGGTATAGGGAGATATGTTCTTTCAAATAGTCTGGACTTATGATGTCCACACTTCCCTTTGCCCCCTCATGCTTTCAAGAGAAGTCAAAAGACTTTTTCTAGCAGTATATTTTGATAAGGTTTTTTTAAAAAAAGTCTCCCAGTATAGTCTTGCAAACAAGCAGATAATATATGGGCTAGATGATGCTACTTTTAGGTCAATTTTTAGTTGGATGACTGATCAAACCCAAAGATTGCTCACCATTGGTTCCTTCTTATCATGGAAAGAACTGGCTAGTGGAGTACCTTGGCATTATCAGCCTGTTTCTTTGTTCCTCTAGAAACTAGAGCAGGGGTAGGCAACCTTTTTGAGCCGGGGGCCGGCTTGCTGTCCCTCAGACAACTGGGGGGCCGAAGCCAAAAAATAAATAATTAAATAATTTTTTTTTTAAAAAAAATTTTAAATAATAAATAACCAGGACAAATGTAGGACAAAATTTTCAAATGGAAGACACTTTTTTTTAAAAAAAGGGAGGACACGCGAAAAAATTTGCTGATTTTTTAAAAAAGGTTAATATAAATGCATGTTCCTGAGGCTTCTATAGACAATTGCCCCCCCAAGGCCCTGGTGGCAATCGGCGGCAGGACCAGGCTGGGGCCGGTCCCAAGGCCTTGCCGGGCCGCATCCGGCCCGCGGGCCGCAGGTTGCCTACCCCTGAACTAGAGCATGAGTCAATGGATTTAAATTACAAGAAAAGAGATTCACACCTTAAACATTTGGAAAAACACCATGACGAGAAAAGCTGTTCAACAGCTGGAAAAGATTGCCTCAGAAGGTGGTGGATTCTCTCTTTATTTAGAGGTGCTTAATGAGAGGTTGGATTACCATCTATCAGGAATGCTCTAGGTGGGAATAGCTATAGGTATGGTGTTGGAATAGATGGATAGATGGTCCTTGAGGTTCATTCCCACTTTGTAATTCCAACAATATTCAACTCTATTAAAGTGAGATTTCCCTTCAACAATTCTTTTAATGCCTCACCTTAGTGTCTGTAGAGGAAATCCATCATGTTCAAATTTACTGTTATTCCATGACATTTACTTAAAAAGCCACCACATCACACACAAACACACACCTTAATGCCTCATGTTTACTCAGTTCCTCTTGTCTGCCAACATACATGCTTCTTAGGTAATGCCAAAAGTAAATGTATTAAGATAACTACTGATATATATATTCATGTATAAGTCTAAGAATTTTAGACAAAAAATTGACGCCAAAAAACTGAGATGACTTATCCACAGGTAAATGTAGGTACTGTAGTTTAACTCTCTCTCTTTTTTTTTAAGGAGCCATCACCTGGTCAAAGGCTAGAGTGTAATCTGTCCTGGAAGCACTGAACCCCCCTCCCCCCAACTCTCTCATCCATCCATTCTTTATTTTGAGCACAGACAGTTATGCCTGCTAGAATTTTGTAAGTTCTTTGGCATTATTTTCCTTTGCTTCATCCTTTAGATCTTTTGTTATATGCCCCTAAATTTTACTCTTGATTTATACATGAGTCACATCTAAATCCATAGTTTAGGCCCCCAAACCTTCCTTTGACTTCTACCTGAGGTTGACTTATAGTTGAGTATATATGGCAAATATTTGTTATCAGTTAGATCACAGTGGAAGAAAAGCTCTCTGAGAATGTAAATAATTGTCACATATTCCATCTCTGTGGAGATTATCACACAGGAGGCAAAGTGCCCAAATCCTGTGCATAAACAGGGTTTAAATCTCAGGAAAATCCCGCAAATGCGTGGTTGTTTTCACACACATCGGGCTAATTGAGCTTTAACACGACATTAACTCATGCAGAAAGTGTGCAAAATCATGCTGCTTTTTACTTTTGGGATTTTCCTGAAAATAAAAAGCAGTGTAATTTTGTAACTTTCTACATGGGTTAATGTTGCATTTATGCTCAATGTGGCCGACATTGTCTGAAAACAATCCCACTTTTGTGGGATTTTCCTGGGATTTAAACCCCATTTTTGCATGGTATTTGGCTGCTTCCATCCTGTGTGATAAACTCCTGTGATAGATTTAAGTCATTTTCCTCTATCTTGTTCAGCTCTGTTTTGTAAATGCTAATCTTAATTTGACTCAACAGTTTATCTTTTGATAATTACTCCACACAATTGAGCGTTGTGGACAGTGGCCTAAATCTAATTTATTCCAAATTAGAGTAAATGCAATGAATCACTGGAACTTACATAAGTGTTGACTTACCAAGTTCCCATTGACTCAGTTTGTTTATTTTAACTGGGACTAATTGGATTTAGGCCCATGTGTCTTGCTTGAGAACTGCTGATGTAAAAAACTACTTGGCCTTGTTTACCAAAACTTCTGAGTTGTTTTTCTTCACTTCAAGAAAAGAGGAAAATGTCAACATTTTCAATGAGGCTTGTGCAACATTGTGAAAGATTATCACATCTTTAGGAACAAAACCCCTTTCATCTGGCATCAAAGAAATAGCATACATCATAGAGACAGTGTTAGTTCCATTTTACCTGTTTTGAAATATATTGTCAGTACGCTGTGTCTGTTGAAATAAGGAGTTGCTAGTCTAAGATGTTTTCTCATCTAAGAAGACTCCTTTTAATGATCCACTGCCTTATCATATTTAGTTCTTCCATGAATTAAGAAATGAACATGATTTCTCTTTATTATTGTAAAAACTATTTCTTTTTAAGGCCAGAAATAATAGTAAAACAAAAGAAAAACATCATGTGAAATAATGGTATTGCTAGTGCTTATTCTTTTGATTAGAAAGAAAAACTATGTTTTTCTTTATAGGAACAATCTCACAATGTGTTCATTCTAATTCGAGATCCAAAATTTGTATACAATACAATGCAATAAAGAACAAAGTTGTGCAGTTTGACCTACTTAGCCAGGATACTAGATAGTTTAATTCTGCAATAACTTCCTTGTACCTGCAGTCAGCACAATGTTAGCAGATGCTGCTTGAACCTAGAGGCAACTGATTTGCCAGGCTTCTCCTCAAATTTATTTATTTA
Source organism: Sceloporus undulatus (assembly GCF_019175285.1). Classification (NCBI taxonomy): domain Eukaryota; kingdom Metazoa; phylum Chordata; class Lepidosauria; order Squamata; family Phrynosomatidae; genus Sceloporus; species Sceloporus undulatus. Next base: position 233,032,296 of record NC_056524.1, on the reverse strand, counting down.
TTATTTATTTATGGTATTTATACTCCGCCCTTCAGCCCTAAAGGCTCTGATGACTACTCAGACCTTAGAACAGGGCATGACAATGTCTGGCATCAACAGGAGAATATGCAGATGGACTGCAAACTAAAACAGCAATCTCCATACCCTATTAATTTTATTAAGGAGTGCAAAATGCCATTATATGAGAGAAAATGAACCTGTGAAAAAACTCAGGTTCTCAGTTACAGGTGGCAAGTCATACCCGATACACCAAGTCTACCCGCTGGTATAGATTTCTTATCTACTTAACTTGATAGACTTGTTATCAAAGCTTATCATAGTTACCAGAAACGGTACACTGTTTTAAGGTTGTTGTTTTTTTAAAAAAATAATACACATAGCCCCTTGTTTCTGCATCTTACTGGCGTAAAGATCTATTTCACTTGGCATAGAGCATTTTTCAAGTCTGCATAGTGGTGGTGGTGGTAGTGTATGTGTACCTTCACGTCACCTGTTGACATATGGTGACCCCATGAATTTCATAGGGTTTCCTTAAGCAAGAAATCTTCAGAGGTGGTTTTGACAGTTCCTTCTTCTGAAATATACCCTACAACACCTGGTATTTGTTGGTGATCTCCCACCCAAGTACTAATCAGAGCTGACCCTGCTTAGATTCCCAAAACAGACAAGATCTGGCGCCTTTGGTTAGAGAAATTTGAGGGAATGCTTTTGTCTATCTCTGAAGTGCCTGGCTTCAAGGTAGGTCCTCAAAGCTAGGAAGTCTGCCTTGGAAAACTGGTGGTCCTGTACAGGCAATTTTCCAAGGCAGCCATCTCATCTCAAGGAAGCGGGAAAATGTCTCTTCATTACGGCCTGGAAAGGGAGAAAGGGGTTGCTTGGCCCCTTTCTGTCTGTATCGCTGGCGTGGCTGTTTAAAGGCCGCACCAGCGATACATGCAGCAGAAGGAGCTCCAAATCGGAGCTCCTTCTGGCACCGCTGAAAGGGCGCCACAAGCGCCTTGCAGCGGCACCAGGACGTCACGTCCGTGCTGTGCAGTTTGGCTGAAGTGCGGCCGTGACGTCATAATGGCGGTGCCCATCTAGACAGGGCGCCGCCATTACAACGCCGCAGTTACGTGCTAGGGTTGCGGGGCGTCTGGAAAGGACACCCCGAGGCAACCTTAGCATGTATCCAGGCTGGTGCTTTGCACCGGTCTGGATACTGCCAACGTTATATTTCCAGGTTTCCTCAACCCTAGCCATTTCTCCTTCCCCTGCAGATTCCATTGCTACTTTCTGCTGAAACCAGTGTTTCCAAGACAAAGGAAATAATTCTAGACTATGCAAAGTCTTTCCCTAACAAGTTATGTGCTGTTTGTCAATGTTATGATAAGAGCAGTGATGTCAGAAAATACCCAGTACAGTCTTAAGTACTGTCTTTGCTACTGACAGCAGTGAAGTGAAGGGCCATTTTAATTCTTACTTTTTTGGTGTAATACTTCTCACTTCATACTTGATGATGACTCTGTGTAATCCTATTGTTATAAAACTGTCATATAATGACAAGTTATCTTTAAATTGATACCATTACAGCTGAGATGATGTATTATATTGGAATTATTGGATTTTATTGATTGTATTTTATTATTATTATTATTATTATTATTAACCTTTATTTATGAAGCACTGTAAATTTACACAGCGCTGTAGATGCAATCTTTTTAGTTAGACGGATCCCTGCCCTCGGGCTTACAATCTAAAAAGACATGACACAGAAGGAGAAGGGAGTGGTATTTGATGTTTTTATTGGGTTGTAACCCCACCTCAATCCACAGGGAGAGGTGGAGAAATATAAATAATGTATTATTATTATTGTTGTTGTTGTTGTTGTTGTTGTTGTTGTTGTTGTTGACAGAATTCTGTAGGTGCATGATACTAGGAGTTACACTTTTCCAGGTTTGTACAGCAGTCACAAGGGAAAGCAGACAGAATCTACTAGTTCTAAGCAGTCAAAAATGGAGATCTTTTATTAGTGCAATGTAGTGGGAGCCCTGGTGGTGCAGTGGTTAAATGCCAGTACTGCAGCGACAAGTTCAATCCCAGGGAAAGTCCAAGGTCCACTCAGCCTTCCATCCTTTTTTATGTCAGTAAAATGAGTACCCAGCTTGTTGAGGGCAATTGGCTTATATGTTGTAAACTGCTTATGAAGTACTAGTTCACTGCTAAGAGGTACTGAAATGCACTTGCTATAGCTGTAATGGGAGTAGCCACAAACAGAGTTACATTCTGCTTGAGTTATTCAATCTCTATACTAAATAACAATGTAGTACTACATATGTGGTTTAATGGTCATTGTGCATAGCTGACTCACTGCTAGCCAACAACATTTTACAATGTGTAAAGGCTCTCAGATGACATTAATGCTGAATCACTTGCACAATGAGTTGCATGTAAAACTTCATTTCTGCCACTCTCAGCTGGATATGACTGTTATCCATTGTCCACAAAAGTCACACTTCCATTTTCCCTTGCCTCCTCCCAGCCACATCAAGCATCATGGCTATCAGTCCTGTCTGTTTTTGAGAGGATCAAAAGAGATGATAGGCTTAGCATGTATTTCCCACAAGCAGTGAAAGACATGTGGTTGTCCCAACATGTGTTTCCCCATACCTGTTCATTTATTCTGCTTTGTTTTGTGTGTAAGTTACATGCAGACTTAAGATTGTTCTCTTGTCACTCTGAAACAGACACTTGAACAGGAACAGAATTTTTCAGTGAGTTGCCTAAAATCCACTGGAAATCTATTCAGAATATCAATTGAGCCTAGTGCCTTACATTGCAACCCAGCATCATCTCTAAATGGCAACCCCTCTGAAAAGGATCCATCTCATTGAGAGAAAAGCAGTTATTAAGCAGACAAGAAACTGCTCTAATGTTTCCTCAGATACAAGAGCAGAACCTTGGTCTTGCCAGCAGAGGGTGGCAACAGCCAAGATTTCAAGACCCCTCTGTGCCAGGTGGGCAATCTCATCTGTTCAGCTGACAATCTGTCATCACCTGTGAGCTCTTTCCAACAAATGTGGGAGGAGGTAAAGAAAGAAGCATTCTTCCCCAAATCAAAATTTCACTGAGCATCCTATCATCTGTTCAAGGCCATTACAAAATGGATATTTTTAATCTCCTGGTCATAATAAGTATGTAAAAAGATCCTGTAGCATCTTTGAGACTAACTAAAAGAAAGAAGTTGACAGGATGAGATTTTGTAGACTTTAGGAAAGCTCATGCTGCCTACTTCTTTCTTTCAATTAGTCTCAAAGGTGCTACAAGATCTCTCTACATACTGATTTTACAGACTAACATGGCTATTTGAATTCTACCACTGGGTCACAATATTGATAGGAAGCCTGGGTCTGTACCAAAGTATGTGAAAGTGATTTTTTTCCTACAACTTTCAGAATCTTCAGTCAACATGATGACAGCAGGACTTCTCTGGCCTATATAGAATAACCTCTCCAGTTACTCCAGTTACTTAATCAGTAAACAGAAAGAAGGTGTCTATTCCACTCTTATTTTGAATAATGGAATGTGAAGGTGTGGCAGTAGTGGCTCTTTCAACCTCAGTGCCCAACACTGTGGGCTAACAGCTTCTGGGCTAACATACAACAGCATGTTGTACAGTAGTTATGCAGTTTCCCATAATCAGCACATAAAGCAATGCCTCTCTGTGGCCCTACATTTTGGAAACCCTCTTTATAAATCCTACATATTTAGTACCTATAAGTCAGTCACCTGCTGTATACAGATGTAAAAATGGCAATAGGTATTGAGGAAACAGAGTGAGCATCAGGGGAAATAGATGGTCGGAGGGCTGACTGCAGGCTATATACTCTGGGCAAAATGATGGTGATGGACTTCCTCCTTTGTCACCTTTGTGCCCCCATGACACTGAAAGCAGCAGCAGTGCAAGACAAAACAGATGATACCATCTAGCTGTTATTTACAATTCCCAGAGAGCCCCAGAATGAAGCTACATCAGGGGCATTGTGGGACTTTTCACCTAGCACTGCTCAGCATGCTGGAATGTATTTGTTTCTAATTGGGGGTTGGTCAAGAGCTCCTGGGATGCCAAGTGCTGATAACAGCTCTCTGGAAAAGGAAACAGGGAATTAAAACAAGGGAACAGATTTAAATTCTTATCCAAGATTCCACAAAGTTCAGTACTGGGCCCTCTTTAGGAACAATTCATTCTGCAATAGCTGACATGGTCTATTAGCTAATTTGAACATCATGCATCTTTGGATTGTCTCTCTGGGCAAAGACAGGACAGAATTGCCAAGGTGAAAACTGGAGAGAGTTCATGTATCTTTAATAATTGTGTAGAAAAGGGAATTTCAGTAGGTGTTGCTTGTTACCTATCACAAGCCACACCTGGTAAACAATCATTAAAGGTTCTGGAGCCCTCTCCAGTTTTCACTCTGGCAACATGCTTAATAGATAGAAAACGAAATCTGTAGGCAACAGGGCAGGAAATGAGTGCAAAGAATTATTTCTGGATTTTTAAAGAAAAGCCTATTTTTTTCCTCTTTGTGCGAGAACTGCAGGGCTGAACTGAGCCAACACCTCAAGCATCCTTTTCTTGGCAATGGTAATACCTCAAAAACGTATTAAAATCATTCCTATGTAATCCAAAGAGCCTTTATTAGGTATGAAGCTGTTCTATTCACAACATTTTTCTGCTCAGCTACTAATGATTTTGGAAAGCATCAGGTTTCTATGCTGTTAGGAAATTAAATAAAATCCCAAAGAAATAGCAGAAGGTGTAATTTCTTAAAGCATGACGTGGTACACCTTTCCACCAGTAGATGGCAATACAATATCCCAAAGGAGACAGACTTCTGGAAAATGCTCTTGCAAACATTCAAAATGAAGTTGGAGGAAGCTTCACATTTTGCAGACCCCCTGTGGTTGTTCACTGAAACAGTGATGGCATGTTTTCAAGGCTGCTGTGTGTAAAAACCATTGACAGCTATTCCTCTAAAAAGCCCTCTGATGGGAGATGCCTGGAACCCCTGAGGATGAGAAATGGCTCTGATTTTTTTTCCAAGAGATAGGGGAATGACACTGAAAGCTAGGAAACATAATAATGAACCCTATTCAAAGTCACCTTAATATTTACAAACTCAGAGAGCAATACATTTACTTACAAAGTTATGGTAGATTATTGCGATATATACTTGGGAACAATTTAACCTACTTAATGGGATTAAACAGTTTTACAAGCGGATTCCACAAAAGAGGGTTCAGATGAGCCAACTCCTGTGCCACAATTAACTGTGTGTGTAGGGTGAGGCAGGAATGAGGGCACTACTCCCCAAATAAGAATTCTGCTTTAAATTTCCCTTCACTCTCCAAATTTTTAGCATTGCAAGTCAGATAATACTTCACTTGAACATGGAGAAATACAGTTTACACATGCAAAGAAAAGCGGCAGGTAAAGTTACCAGTGGAATTTAAACATAGAAAATATACAAGTTCTAAGTGGGAAAGTTTTTTAATATCTCACTCTCTACAATGCTAGAAATTTGAGAACTGAAAGGCAATTTTGTTGGGAGGCAGTATTCCTATTGTGGGTAGGGCCCTCATTTTGTCCCTTAGGTAGTTACACCACAGCAGTGGACAGCTGTGCCTTGCAGTGGAAGAGGATTTGGAAGGAGTATGAATGTGTGCCCTCTGTTTTCATGTTGCAGATAACAAGAGGACCAGTATGAATGCCCTGTGTCCTGCTGTGCAACACTAGCACCAGATGTTTACTGCTGAGTTGTTACAATGCTCAGCTATCCCTCCATGCAGCAGGCAGGGGGAACTGCAAAGATATGGCTGTCCTATGGTGAAAAATGCCAAAACCTACCACAGTGTTTTCATTTATTTTGGGGCAGTTTCCCCTAAGAAATGCTTTGCAGTTGCACATGCTGGATTTTATCTAATTTACGGTTCCAAACTAGATATTAAGGTCCTATCATCTGTATCCCAAATCCAGGGCCTTGTCTGGCTAACTGGGACAAAAGAAAAAGGTGATACTCTCTCCCATTATTCCTTGTAAAGAAATCAAGTGGACTGACCACGGAAACTTATTCCTGACAAGCACAGGGATAGTAGCCTCCACCACTCCCAAAAGCAGCAGGCTTCTTTAGTGGGTGTTGTGCATGCTCCATCTCTGTCCTCCATGACAGTAGAATGATGGTGGTAGGGGACTCAGATAGAACAGCTGGGGGACTACTGCCCCCCAAATGTCCTATGTGAGGCAGTTGCCTTATTCTGCCTAATGACAAAGCCTCCCTTGTGTTGATAGATATCACTATCATTGATCTTCTGTACATTTGGTTCTTTATATTTTGTCTTTAGAAAAAAATGATGATACATATAGCTTTTTTGAATTCAGGATCAGTCTTTTATCTATATGAGGGAGAGGTGGTCAAAATGTGATCCTGCAGCTGTGTGCTGTTTTTGCAGCCCACAACCCTCAGCCCCTCCAGACTCCCCAAGACTGTCTCTTTTGGGGAGCCCAAACAGGAGGTTGAATTGTTTTTCTTAGAAGCCTTCTGGTGGAGCAGTTCATCTTCTGAGTATTTAATTATATACCATTTAGCATGAAGAAAAAACCATTTGGTTACTTGTGTCTCTCCCTGCCCCCCTTTTTTGGTGATTTTTTTGCAGTTTGTGTAGTCCCTGCAAAATCTCGAGGAGAGAAAATAGGCTCCCAGGCTTTGCATAGCTGTCTATTCTTCTTATGACGAGAGCAGCAAACACTTGGAGCCCCTGCACACTATCTGATCACAGCATTATGATTCCCATTTAACCACCATTACAACAGAATCCTGGGGTCTGTACTTTGGAGGACTCTGGCTGAGAATCCTAAATGCCCCTTCCTAAACTACATATCCCAGGATTCCATAGGACAGCAGTTAAAGTGGAATATTATTGTTGTGTGCCTTCAAGTTATTTCTAACTTACAGCAACCCTAAGGTGACCCTGTCATGGGGTTTTCTAGGCAATATTTGTTTTGTGGGGGTTTGCCTTCTCCTTCCTCTAAGGCTGAGAGAGAGTAACTTGCCCAATGTCTCCCAGTGGATTTCCATGACTGAGCATGGATTTGAACCCTGGTCTCCAGAGGTGTAGTTCCATGCTCAAAGCACAATACCATGCAGGATTTCATAAAGTAGAATATAGTGATATAATCGTTTAGTGTGAAAGAGCCCCTGATGGCAGCCTCTTTAAGAAAAAAGGTTAGCTCCAAAATTATTCTTCTTTAAACTTGTTCTATGCTGCTCCTCCAATGTGTTCTACTAACAAAACACTTTTTGCTTGCGTGCATTTCTAAAATCCAGCCAACAAAGACAAGCTTTATTATCAAATAAATAAATGGATGGATAAATAAATAAATAAATAAATAGTCATGAGCTCTGCTCCCTGTATGTGCATGATATCCTCCTTTATCCAGATGATAGCACTTAACTGTATCAGTATCTGAAACAGATAAGATTTCTAGTAATTTTAAATCCCATTCTCTGTGTTTTAGTATTCTAGCACATTTTACCCAGAGTTAGGGGCACCTGAAATTAGGGGCACCTGAGAACAATGCATAGTTGAAAGGAAATTGCATTGGGTGTTGGATTGTGGCCTCATTAATTTTAACTTGAATTCATTTGCTATTGCAAAATGCAAATTTAAGACTCATGTTACTTTGCATTCTGTTCTAGTAACTGCCTCATTCAAGAAGGCCCTTACAGGGGTGGGGGAGCTTATACACACTCAGCAACAGAACTGATACACAATGTAAGAAAGACACTTACCTGTTACTGGATCAGTTTCCATTGATGAGTGTGTGTAAGCTTTCAGTCTTCTAATTTAGGTAGAAATCGCTTTAGCAAGATGCATCACCTTACCTATTTTGTCTCTGGTGTTCTGGGACCAGCACAGGAGTAGCACTATATAACAAACAAAAGAATTTGGTTCAACACAAAAGGTAGATTGTCTTACCTATTCTGTTTCACTCTGTGGAACACAAATGCTATCATGTTCTCCAGCCCTGATACAAGTGTGCTCTGAGAAGCTGGGAAACTGTATGTTCTTACTGCAATAATGCTCAGTGGTAACTGGTGGCTTCCATATCAATGGGGCATTGAATATATTGAATTTAGTAGAAACTTATTCAGGTTGAGCATCATTGATAGTTCTTTTAAATTCCTACTCCAGCTCAAAGTGGATTTGCTATCCTACTTACATGAACACTGCCAGCTACCAGTGAGAATACTGCTGTAATCCTTCATTGAAATCTTCATTGGAATCTCCCCTATCCAAGAAGGGATCTCTCAAAATGCAAAATTAAAAATTCTGGACCCATTTTGCAGAGAATAAAACTTCTACTCTATGATACCAACAGGAAATATCCTGCTAAAGAGAGTCTTTGCAAGGTCTCTCTTGTGTGAAAATAAATTAAACCACATTATCAACCCACTTTCCCAAGATATAGCTCCCCCCTTTTTTTCTTGAGGAAGATTGATGACATCCTCAAATCAGCTAGGCTTTTTAAACATTCCTGTTTCAAACTAAAGGGAATGTTCAAAGTAGAGCCTGGAAAAAAATTTTTAGATCACAACTCAGAAGATATTCAAGCTCCCGTTTAAAGCTGATTTTAGGAACCGGCTGAAGAGAGCTCACATATTACTATTCTCTCACTGACTAGAATTTCCAGCAGAGATCAAGAAAAGAATACTCTCATTTATGTCTCATTTGAATACCTGCTGATTTCTCTATAATAATGTGTAACCAATGAGAGCACCTCACACAACTTCCTACATTTGTATCCATCTGCCTCTGTAAAGAGCTCTGGACAAAATATATGGGTCTTCCCACAACATTTAAGCCTAAATGCAATTGCTATTGTCCACTAAAGCAGACCCACTGAATGTACTCCTAAATAAGTCAACACTTATGTTAATCCCACTGATTGAATTAGTCTGTTTGCCAGTAGCAATTGTATTTAGACTTTTACTTTATTTTATGCCTGAATAGAGATCTAAACCCAGGCTTTCCACTTAACTACACTAGTTTAGATGCAAATCTTACTTAGTTCCAACATGCAATCATACAGATGGATACCTGATTGTAAAGACAAGTAAGCTTCCTCTTTCCATTAGGGTTGCCAAGTGAAATATAGGACACAGCTCTTGTACCTTTAATGGTTGTTTAGAAGACAGAATTTCAGCTGGTGTTGTTTGCATAATTGCTGTGTTTAATTGTTGTGTAGAAGATGGAACTGAATGCAAGCAAACTTGCTGAAATTCTCTCTTCAAAAGCTCTATTAAAGATACCGAGGCCTTGTTCTATATTTCACTCCTCCTGTCCTAAAATCAGGGAAAGAGTTCAATACATTTTCAGACCAATTCCCAATTAATAAACATTTCCCATTCCGACAAATCCTCCAACTCACTGGCCTACAATATTTTAGCCATTCAGATACTTTAGACTTGAACACCCCTAAAACCCCGTCAGCATGGCCAATGATGAGAGATTGTGGGAGTTTTAATCCAAATCAGGAGGACAACAGTTCAGAACCACTGTTTTAACTTATTCACTCCCACCCTCTGCTCACACTCAGACCCACTCCTTTGTCTTCATTAAACATGCAACAGGCTGAGGCAACAAAAGGGGTATTCCAGTCAGAAAAGAAGAAAAAGAAAGCAGAGAGTTCTGCTAATACTTTTTGTTATTATACTAAGAGAATACTGGAAAGAGCAGAATTCTCCAACCTTTCCTTCTAGTGACCGGGCTACTATGACTACTGTTGCTGTCCCAGCTGGGTAGTGGAAAATAGATCTGGAGACCAGGAGCTGGGTGAAATCAAAGGTCTGAGGGGCTGGGTTGGAAGGAGAGGAAATCAGGGATTTGGGGGTTATTGTCACTAGCCTATAGCTAATTTCCAAGACTGGTGAGTTTTGTTGGCAAGGAAACATGTTTTTGCCTGATTAAAGAGGCTCTCCTCTGGGTTCTATTGTCCACAATGGTTTAATGGGTTGCTACAAGGGAAAGAGCCTACTCTGTAATGACCTTAGACAATCTGCCTGGCATTCTCATAATATACATTTAGATGCTAGGTGGAGACTTTCTATCATTTAATTTTTAATGTGTTGCTTTTGTTACCAATCTTTTTGCTCACTATTAAACATCTGAATGTCTTTAATGTTTTACAATAGAAATCAACTTGTTTTGATTGTTCTGTTATCATTGTTGTTCTTACTGCTGCTGCTGATATTAACTATTCAAGGGCATTTTCCAGTTCAATTTTTTTACAGACAAGTAAATAAATAAATAAAAAATAAAGTAACTGTGAAGCAGCAGTCTTTCAACAGCATTTCCATGGTGATAGTTGTACATTTCCCCATAGTCACACCTGCAGAAATCGCAAGGGCTTTCTTCACACACCCACACTGTTTCACTACATGACTGTTATGGTTGTTATTGTGTGCTTCTAAGTCATTTTTGACTTATGGCAACTCTAAGGCAACCCTATGTAGGGGGTTTCTTGGCAAGTTTCTTCTGGGAGGGTTTGCCATTGCCATCCTCTGAGGCTGAGAAATCGTGACTTGCCCAAGGTCACCCAGTCAGTTTTTATGCTCAAGTGAGGAATTAAACCCTATCTCCAGAGTCATAGTCCAATACTCAAACCACTATACCATGCTGGCTCTCATATGATTGGGTACCAAGGTACAACTTATGTAGAAAAAAAATGAATGGACTTGCATGTGTGCAGTTAATTTGAATCAAACCAAATTTTTCATGTAGATTGCTAACTCGGCTATATGTTTGCTGGAGAAAAGCCTGTTCTCCACTGACAAGAACCTAATTCACCCAGCTTAATTAAAGCATGCAGGGCATTAAAACTACTTCTCTTTACTGTCAAAAGTACCAGTTTGATTTTAAGGCATTAAAAAGACAATAGAAAGAAGCATCCTTGTTACTACTCACCTCACACTCTGTATCAGTTATGCTACCTTGGCTGAATGAGATGATCTATGGATAGCACAATTATCTGCTATACCAATCAAAATCAAGTACCCTGTGCGTGTACCCTGTATGTGTAGATTCTAGTTTCTAATCACCATCATGTTATAAAAAGGCAAGAAACTCAGAATACACACATGGAATAAACTAATATCAATATTAAGATGGAAACAGACAAATAATGTGGGAATTCATCACTATACTGAACTAGTATAAAGCCCATCCATATGTTATAAAGAGTTTTAATGAAGATCTCCAGTAAGAGGTGATCCTTCTAAAATATGAAGGACTTTCTGCTTAGCTGTGTTCAGGGCTTGGCCTTTCCACAATCAACAAGAAGCTGTTTCTCTTCCAAGACCTAATGAATTCACAGAAACACACCGGAGTAGGGGAGACTGTAAAGGCAGGGACTTTAATATTTGGACTATATTGTTTTCTTAATTTTAAGAAGATGACCTATAAGAAGTGGAGGCCACCATTCTTGCCTTGCCATATACAGAGTGTGGTATTGTTAAAGACTCAGCATTGTGCCAGATGAGGCATGACATCTGATCTAACAAGAGAGTAACTGCACAGTTATTCTGATATTTTGCATTTCCACTTACCCGAACTATTACTTCCTGCCAACATGGTTGGACTAACAGAAGACCTTCCAAGTCTGCTAGACACAAGTGGCGGTCCTGGTGTCCCATCCCATTCCTGAGCTTTTATTGGCTCTCTGGAAGAAGATGTCCCATGGTGACTTCCTCTTTCTTTGTTTTCCAGCTTTGGTAGTGGCTCAGTGCTGTGGCTCCTGATCTTCAGTTCATCTAATGGTTCTGCAAAGCATGCAAAGGTCACAGGGTGAAGATTGATTAGATTCACATTCTTCATTGTTCTTTTTCTCTGTCTTCATTTTACCAAGCTGCTAATTGAGCTCTATTGTAAATGCATAAAATAATTAATAGAAGGACATAATAACTAATGGGTTTAAACAAACTTTATAAAAAATATTATGCAGGTGTTCAATGTCAAAATAGCTAGGAGCATTTAGAAGAACTGTAGGTATAAACAGAAGTTTGGTTGAAAATATTTTATGACAAAATAGAATGTGACAATACAAAATATTTTTACAGGTAAATTAGGTTGGTTTTTTAATTATTGTTCTCTAGGGAAGGAGTGGAGACTTTGGCCTTCCTCATATTCCCTTTTCATGGACCATGCTGAGTTGGGTGAATGAGAATTATAGGTCAAAGTAACCAGAGGCAGAGGTTCTATGGAACATGTGGGCAACTGCCAGGTTTAGGGAACTGCATTGGCCTTCCACAGGACCTTGAGAGTCCATAGCTGATGCTCGGATCTAGGCAAAGAAGAGCACCCCCCTTTTTTGTAGCCAGAAATTAAATGGGAGCCAACCAGCATGGACATCAAAGACCACCTGGGGTTAGGGGCTTCATGTTCATGTTCCTTCTCTATAGTGTAAGTGAGAAACAGTAAACATGTTCTAAATACTAAACATCAAAGTAATATAAACAAGCCAAGAGATTTGTTTTTGCACACCGTCAAGTCATTTCCACCTTAGACAACCCTAAGATGAACCTATCATGGGGTTTTCTTGGCAAGATTTGCTTTTGTCTTTGTCTGAGGTTGAGAGAGACTGGCTTGCCTAAGGTCACCCACAGGGTCTCCATGCTTAACTGGGATTCATACCCTGGTCTCCAGAGTTGCAGTACAAACCACTACACCATGCTGGCTCTCACAAGCAATACTGTACCTTATTCAACTATGGGAGGTGTTAAAAGTTGGGGGCAGCATATGAGCTTTTCACAGTAATGCCAAATATTTAACTGGTTTTCTGGTAGCTTCTGATAATTGTGAGCAACCTATTGTGTTTTTCATTTCCCCTTGCTATGTGTATCTTCAGCATGGGTGTGCAGTAGTATTTAGTTTAAGCTTGACTCTGACTGATCATAACAGCATAGATGAGAGACCTTTCTCAAAGAGGGCTGACTCTGTCTAAATTAGACTTATATTAATGGTCTAAAGTGTGTATTCTAATAGCCTTAAGTGGTATTCTGCAGTTCTAATTCTCCAGTGGACTGGAAACATATACTGCAGGGAGTTTTCCAAAGGTATCTACAATTCTTAACGTGCATTTGTCATATCATGTATTAATACCAGAATGACTGCTATGTTTAACTTTAAAAGCAATACAGTATTTAGCTGGACAATGAAATGCAAGGTGTTCTGAAATGTGAAAAATCTAGGGATAGTGATGAATTATTTATGATGTTAGAGAAATTTTACCATTCAGTCCAATTAAAAAAATAACCTAAGGTAAGGAACTACGCTCTGAAAAGTCAGGGATGTGGGAGAATTATGCCAAGGAGAATGATAAAAGCCAGTGTGGCATAGTGGTTTGAGTGCTGCACTACAACTCTGGAGACCACGGTTCAATTCCCAGCTCGACCATGAAACCAACTGGGTGACCCTGAGCAAGTCACATTCTCTCAGCCTCAGATGATGTCAATGGTAAACCTCCTCTGAACAAATCTTGACAAGAAAAACTCATGATAGGTTCATCTTAGGGTTGCCATAAGTCAGAAATGACTTGAAGGCACACAACAACAACAAGATAGTATGAAAGGTTAGGCCTTTTCCTCTGCCATTTTCCAAATCTAAATCTTTGCCCCAAGGTTGTCTGCAATAAGGGTGGTTGGGGGTGGTAGAAGAGGAGGCATCTAGCTATATTCCCTACAAATATAGTACAAATTACCAGTTAGGAAGAAATATACAGTTTGCCCTTAGTTTACGTGGGGGATCCATTCCAGATTCCCCTACGTAAAGCAATTCTGCCTATGCTCAAGCCCTATTTAAATGAATGAGGCTTGTGCACATGGCGGCGTGGCAGCATGGTGATGTGGATGCACCATGGGCATGTGCCCCATTGTTCCCTATGGGATGCGCTACCCCTTCTCCCTGTGTGGCTTTCAGTGTATGTTGGGAAATTGTCATGAAGGGGAAAGTCAAAACATTCTGTTCAAGAAAACTCTGACCCCACCCAATCTTCCAGTTATCTTTTAGCTTTAAAGAATTTGTGGTGGTG
>NC_056524.1:232942607-233018161 GCF_019175285.1 Sceloporus undulatus | reverse complement strand
ATAATAATAATAATAATAATAATAATAATAATAATAATAATAATAATAATAGCATTTGTATTCCACTTCTCCTTTTTCAGGATCAGGGCTGGTAACAGCAGAAGCAGAATATCCAATTGTAGATCTCTCATGGGCTACTCAAGTTTGGCCCCAGTTTCCTCCTCCTCCTTCAGTTTTCTATCACAAAGAGTTGGCTGGGGTGCAATTTTTGGAGGTCTCATTAATGACTACATGTAATTGCTCATCAGTCTTGCAAAAAAAAAAAATACTTCCAAGGCTGGAGAACTGAATCAAGATATTGATGGAGAGGTGGGGAGGATGATGATGTCAGCTGGAAGAGAGAGGATGACTAGCACCAGAAGGAGTAGCACAGGCAGTTAGGGGAGAGAGAAATGAGATCTGCATGTAAAAAAAGAGTAAAAGCCAGTGATTTCTATCACTAACTCACTCCAATTACAAACCGTTAACTAGTTCAGCTAATCAGTTCTTGAAGCCATTCTTGGGCAGAAAAACATTTTGTGTCAACAGAAAAGTTAATATATTTACAAGGTGAGTTTTCATTTCTAAGGTTATCTAAAAACCAATAAAGGTAAAAGAAATCAAATGGTCTGGATCAGTCTGCCATCTCACATAGTCCATTTTTTGCCCAAAGAACAGTTTTATTAGATGATATGTATCAGGGACACAAAAGCAAAATCTTTTATTTATTTATTTTTAAAATAGCTATTATCTAAACCCTCTAAAGCAAAGGGTGGAAACACAAACCAGGGGAAATTACATTTTCAGAGAATGTCATTAAGGAGGCCTCTATTGTTTGTATGTGTAGCGGTGAACTTTTCTCAGTTTTAATATTCTCTAATGAATATGAAAGAGATTTGGTTTGCTTTGAAATTACTGCATCATTTCATTTTCTGAGTTAAGATTATTCCCACCTCTGCCAAATAAATGTTTGCTGGGTTTGCCATGTATATCAAGTTTATACACATATAAACTTTTCCAGATTTCAGCCCAGATGATTTATATCAAAGCACAGATGTGTATTTTTTTGGCTAGTAATCACAAAACCTATAGATCATGTCTGATCTGCAGATAGCAATAGCAATAGCATGTACATTTCTATATCACTTATTAGTGAACTGGGTACTCTCTAAGTGGTTTACAATGTCTAAGCTAATGCCCCCAACAAGCGTGGTACTCATTTTACTGACCTATGAAAGGATGCAAAGCTAAGTCAACCTTGGAGTCCCTGGGATCGAACTCACAATCTTGTAGCTGCAGTACTGGCATATAGGGCTGCCCTGTTGTACCGGGGCCAGCCGTGTTGCTGCTGGGGAGGGAGCCTTCTGGCGAGCCTGCACTGCCTGCCCAAGCCCCAGTATGCTTTGGGGAGCAGGGGTGCCTGCTGATTGGCTGGCCCATTTTGGGCACAGCCATTGGCTGAAGGGCCAGGAAGGCAGTGCCTCCTCCTTCTCCTGGCATCCCTCTGGGCCCTGGCCTATAAAAGGCCATGTGGCATCCTGCCTGGGTGCCATTCCAGCTCAGCTCTCCCACCCTCCCTCCCTAGGTTTGGGTGTTTCATGTCACAACTTGACATGGGGCAGTAGCATAGATCTGGGGTGTGTGGTTTCCAGGGATGCATAGCACTGGATCGGGTGTCCCTTTGGAACACGGGAGCACTGAGGGCATGCAGTGTGGCCATTGCAGGAGCCACATCGATTCAGCATCTCCCGGTGACTAGGGGCTTAACAGGAACATGCAATAGTCTGGTTGCATGTCTTCAAGATGGCCTTTTCTGTTGCCCCTATGCCATCCTGAAGCTTGGCTGTGACTAAACAAATCGGTTTATCGATCAACCAGGGGTTGGTGGATGTTCCAGATCCAGACCTCATGCTTTGGCCCAGCCCTAGCCCTGTTTGCTTGGTTCAGTAATGTTGTGGCCTTTCTTACAACCTGGTGTCTTGTCTTCCTTGGCGACTTTCCTCCACAGCAATTAACCACTATGCTACCAGGGCTCCCTTGCACTACCAGGGCTGTGAGCTTCCTCCCAAGTCCAAAAATCCAAAATGGACTTGGAATCCCTCCTTCAGAGTTAATATATGCATCATGTATAACATCAGGAAGTGTGTGGTGATTGAGTGAAGTATCTTAATTTCTTCAAAATGTCATAGAACCAGCATGTTTTTTCTTGGGGTAGGGGATGGCAAACACATACTTGACAACATTTTACAGATGAAACCTAGAACGCATGTGGCCAAGCAATAACAAAATGTATTAATGAGAAGAAATAAAACCTAGGAGAGGCTGCAGCAGTTTGCTTTTACCTGAGTCTAGTGAAAAGGACAAGATACCCCCCCCCCCCGAGTTAACTTAATGCAAACTGCTTTTGCATTCTGAACTTACTTTATAGCAACTGAAGTGAGCTGAGGACAAAGGGGGTGGGTGGGTGGAGAAGAGAGAAACTGAAACATTTTGAAAATAGCTGAAAAAGTGGGACAGGAGAGGATTAACTGGGATTGTCCCTACCAAATTGGGACAGTTGGTGGGCATGTATTCACCGCCTTCAATTCCTAGAGTATGTATCAAGAAGATCCAGAGAGTGGTTATCTTTACTTCATCAAGGAAGATAGGCGGAAATGTGTCTTTTGATAAATTTCAGCTCATCTCTTCAAAACAAAATCAAACTGATAAATTGGAGCTGTGGAAATGCCTTATCTACAACTCTATCACTCAAATGAATATATTCTCCCTATTCAATTTGGCACAAGCCTTCTAAGCACATATTAATTCCAAAGCCTGGTAGTTATAATGCTGAGTGACAAACGGCAGACTCTTTTTTAAAGAGGCAAACAAGGCACAATTGCAGGGACTGTAAATGAGGGCAACTCTCAGTGAGTCTTCCCTAAGTAATCCAAAATGTATCAGATAATGATGCATGTATTATTCATTCATCTTCCCCCACCTGTTATTAAATCTAAATAAATCATACATCATCCTAGCAGGATTTTTTTTTTTTTTAAAAAAAAAAAGAGGGTTAAAATGAGGGCTTAGTTTTTCAAAATACATTAATAAAACTAAAGGTATTTCTGTGCTGAACTTGCAGTGAAACAACATTATGCTATCACAAGCTTCAATCTAACACATTGAATGTCATTTGAACCTTACAAACTGTAAAGCCAGTGCATTCGTTCCTGAGTAGTCCCCTGGGAATGGATTTATACAATCATTCAGAACATGGGAAATCACCATATTTCCTAGTTCATGGATTTGGGCATGAGAAAACCAGGCTTGGAAATGCTATGTCCCATGTCAGTATCATGATTCATGATGCCCTCTCTGTCAGACATTGATATACATGTCAGAATCTTTATCTTTTACATTCTACAATACATCAATTCATAGTGGTTTTCTCAGATATAGTACAATTATATGTCTCAGTCCTGCATATTGTATGGACAGAATTTTACTGTCCCCTCCCACATTGAGGGAAAAGGAAATAAAAATGGTTCTTAATTTTCAAGGTGGAACTCAGCATGGTACCATTCATGATGGTTGTTTGGAGGATATGATTCATAGGGTCACCATAAGCTGACAAGCAAGTTAAAGAGATGCACACATATGCGTGCACGCACGCGTGCACACACACACACTATATAATACAGATGCTGACTTTTGATTATTACTGGTCAGATGAAACACATAGTGATTCTGTCAGTACTTGCACTGTTGGGACTTTGAGATAAGGGATTCTTTCGGAGCGGGGATTAATGCTTTATCTAAATATACTTACAGATTCCCATGTTACCCTACTCAGCATCTTACTCAGCAGTCCCCAATCCACCTTCTCCCTTGTCCCCTGATTCCCCAGCTCATTTCGCGTTCATTTAGATCCCTTACCTGGCTAGTAGCAGTGGAACACTATTGATTGTACAGTTGTCCCACCTATTTTGTGAACATGGAATTCACAAATTTAGTTATTCACAAGGTCTCTCTTGACCCCTCCCATGTCTGGAATAGTTGATCCAGGCATCAGAGGGGTCAAGATACAACTCGCATGGCCCCTTCTATCTCCTCGCTGATGCCTGGATTGGGTAATCCAGGCATGGCAAGGGTGGAGAAAAACTTCCGCGGGTCTCTTCTGGACCCCTGCCATGCTTGGATCATCCAATACAGACATGGCAGGGGTGGAGAAAGATCCTCGCAGGTCCCCTCCAGACCCCTGCCATGAGTAGATCAGGTGTTCCAGGCATGGCAGGAGTCCAGAGGGGACCCGCATGGACCCTCTCATGGGAGGAGGGGTTATTCATGATTTTTCCATATTCACAGAGGTACTTCACTCCTAACCCCCGTGAATATGGAGGGACGACTGTAGTGTTATGCCTAGAACACTGGACTGAGACACTACACACTTATAGTCTTATACATTTTAACCGTCATGACTCCATGTTATAGGATCTTATCATTAGTGGTTTTGTGAAACAATTTCAGTTATATGTAACAGAGCTGTAGGTTGCTCCCTGGATGAAGGCTATGGAGCTTTCTTCCAGAGAATCTTAAATACCTCACCTAACTGCAAATCCCAACATTCTGTAAAATGGAGCCACAACAATTAAAATGATATTGAATAGTTACCCACATTGTTATCCCTTAAGTGCCAAGTGAAGGGAAATATTTTTTTAGATCTTTAAAGTATTTAATGTATCTTTTAAATACATGGTTTCAATTATTTTTAAAGTTGTTCTGAGTAGTGATAATTTGTATATCACATTTTGTAAACTTTCCAAGGATGGTATACAAGTCTTTGTGTAAGAGAAGTCAAATCCCACCGAATATAATGTAGTACAGATGGATGAGAGCCACATCTGGATTTGCATCTGAATATGGGTATCATCCATCAACATGCCACTACATTCAAGGGGATGGGCATTAACATGTGCCTACACATTCTTTTGTAGCTGGTTAATTGCATTCAGCTGGATTGGAGAAAGGAGTGTCACATTGGCTGCTTTGGCAATGGATACATGTTCGTTCTCACTGCAAAACATATTTTACCCTTTTCCCAAAAAATTGTAAAAAATATTGACAAAACAAAATACCGGAGCACATTTTACAAGTAGTGAAAAGTCACCCTATATCCCCTATATTTCTCACTAATTTACATATAATGTGCATGAAGCTTAAAATAAAACCTGAATGAGTCATCTGTGACTGATTCTTGGACCCAGTTTTGGAATAGCTGTTTAGATTTGCTACCTCCCAGTCATTCCAACTTCATGCGATTTCCCCCTAGTCTCTTGGTGATACATTTTACCTGCTGCAGCAGCATTTTCGAAACCAACATTACTTTGAAGATGAATTTCAGATCATATGAACCATAATCCCCGCAAAACAAACAAACAATCAACACTGAGTCAAGTCAAAAGATTTCAAGTGTACTTATCTCTTTTGGATTGCTTAGGCCATATGTACACAATATATTTTGAATGGCTATTGTAAGGAAACCATGGCAGCCCTTTTATATATAATACAGTTTGATTATAGTATTGAAGAGCATCTGTGTTCATTAGCAAATTGGCAGGGATTTATATGCCAGCTGCAAATCAAATTTATGATTCCTTAGCATCCAGATGCGCATCACAGTTTAGGTTTAAAATGTCTAAATCCACATCTACAAATATTAACTGTTACTTGTGTTTTGATATGTGTGTGGGGGGGGGGGATGGAGCAATTCGTTATTTAATAAAATGACTTCATTTCCCCAAGAAATGGAAAGAGATAAATTGTCAATATTACTAGGATATAATAAATATATTATAGACTTCATTGTCCAAGCTGAGACATGGGAATGACATGGTGTCCTATTGCCACCTTTCTTCTTTCTCCTAAGAAAACTAACACATTACTATCTGGTATTCACTAGCAGAACAAAGTCAACCAGCCACATACATGTTCACTGGTACACTGCGCATACATACATACATATATATATATATATATATATCCTTTTCAATCATTCCTTGTGCTGAGATTGTAACTCATGGAAAATCTATAACGTTTAATTCATGGTTTAGTAAATGAGTAAAACAACAGAAAAATAAAGAAGTTTGTCTGCACCTGTGTGAAACAGTAGCTGTGTCAAACAACCACATTTTAAAAAAAAGAATAAGAATAATGCCAAGATTACATTTACTATGAAATTATACTCCCTTTACTGATTCCATCTTGCAGTATGGCCTCAAATTGTTTTATTTTATTCATTAAATTAATCAAACAGAAACAAAAGCAAAAATAATAAAAGTACTGCATACCATCTCATAACAGATTTTGTATCCTATCATGGATCACATTATATGTGCATTCTTGTTGCATGTGCTTTTTAAATACGACTGTATTTGCAGTCATGCCCAAAATATGTGTGTATCTGTATGTGTTGCATGCCTTACTTCCCTCTCTTCTTCTTTTCTTTCTTTTTCTCTCTGGCAAAATTTGAACAAACTTGTGTTTGCAGAATGTCTTCACTTGTACATACGTTTGTAAACAGTTACACATGCTGTAACAGCATATATGTGTATATCATTTTCTTCCAAATCACAAAGACAGAAAACAATGCTCGTATTTGACCATGAAGTATATGTTGTTTATTTTTAGCATTCTATGACCTTCCCTACATGTTTAATCTTTCCTATTGCTACCATGGGGAAAAAAAAGCCATATAGTCAGAAATTATCTAGGAACACATTTATAGTTAATTGGCTAGTATGGTGCGTTGGTTTGAGTATTGGACTAGTACTCTGTGAGACCAGAATTCTATTTCCCCTGAGCCATGGAAGCCCACAGGCAGACCTTGAGCAAGTCACACTCTTGCAGCCTCAGGGGAAGGCAATGACGATTTCCTTCTGAACAAATCTTGCCCAGAAAACTGCATGATACATTTGCCTTAAAATGGAAGCACAATTTATCACATAGGCTATGTCTGCACAGGACAAATAAAATGTGCCCCCGCTGTCCTCATGGCAATCAGTCCAGATCATGCAAGGCCCAATCTCTGATTCTGGTGCAAATTGTTCCGATGATGTACCATCCTTAAAACAGATTTTAAAAACTCAGGTTTTACTCCAGAACTTTCCAGAAAATCTAGAGCCCTGCAGAGCAATACCATGCAGTGGTTTACAGAGGCGGGTTACAAACCGCCATAAAGTACGCGCTCTGCGCGTACTAGGGTTAGGAAGGGCCGTATTAGGGTTAGGAAGGTTCTTACCTTCCTGACGGCCCTTCCTCCCAGTACGCGCGGAGCGCGTACTTTTTTGCGGTGCCCATCCACATGGGCGCCGCCATGCTGACGTACTGGACGCTGTGCGTCCAGACGTGTCGCGGTGGAAGTGACGTCGCGAGGGCGCACTCCACCCCTCGCGGCGCCACTTCCGCGTTCAAAAAAAGGAGCGGCATTTTGCTGCTCCTTTTTTGCTGCGCAGGGAAGCCTCGCGGTCTGACAGCTGGGGCTTCCCTGCGCAGCGAATGGCGGCGGTGGGAAAACGGCCCCTTGAGGGCCGTTTGTAACCCGCCAGAATGTCCCACTGTGCAACCCAGTGCTGCCACTGCTGACGTGAGTCATTCCCTCCATGATCAGAATGAGGCACACAGACATGTGGCCAATGTTGGAAACTTCATTTTTAAATAATAAATAATAATAAATAAAAACTTTATTTATATACCACCTTTCCTGTAGATCAAAGCGGTTTACAATACAACAGTTATTTGACACATGTCACAGTACAAGACAGTAAAAATTACATTAATTACAAATCACACTTTCATACAGACTGCATAAAAACCTGAGCCATATACAGACCATTAAACCCATCAGTTATTGGGGGGGGGGGACTTCCTCATCTAAACAGAGTTGGAAGGGAAAGCTGCTTGAAAGAGGTGGGTTTTTAATGCCCTCTTAAAGGCTTCTACTGTGGAACAGAGTCGGATCTTTTCGGGGAGTGCATTCCAGAGGGTGGGGGCTGTCGCCGTATAGACCCTCCGTTGGGTAGCTGCTAGTTTGGGCCTCAAAGGGAGCAACTCATGCCCGTGTTGATGGACGCACGGCAGGACATGCATGTGAACAGCTATCTGGCATCAATCCAGAGTGCCTATGTAATGGGAGATGTTTGGGGCAACTTTCAGGCCATAATACTTTGAGTGGTTCCCACAGTAGTCTGACCTATGTGGTTGTAGCTTTTGCTTATTGGGCTGATGAGCAGGTAAAATGAATGTGCTTATACTGATGTGTCAGAGTCCCTTAGTGCTTATGAAAGTAATAGTGGGAGTATAATCCAATGGTGTATGCATTCCTATTATGTCTTCTAGGCCTATAATATGAATGAAAGGGGGCAGGTTTGTAGTTAACAGGAAGACAAGGGAGAAGGTGAGGATCGAAGTGGATGAAAGCCTTTGTTTCATGTCCTCCATAGCAGACAGATCAACCTTACAGGAAAAGGATGCACACTCTCCCTGCATGACTGCTAGGTTCATCCATTATCCCAGTATGCACAGTGCTTGGTGACAGATATCCCACTTTTATTCTGCAAAATGTTGAAGAGTATGTTTTTACTAGTTAACATGTTTTGGCCCTGATCGAGATAATTTTTTAAAAATAGTGATGGGTAGAGCTAGATGCCAAATGGAAGCTTAGCGTCAGAGCTTTCTCCTTTCCCCCCTCCCCTCCCTGCATGATTTTGCAAGTATACACCTACATTTGAATTGTTACAGATGTGGATTTCTAACAGGACAGCTAAGCTGCATGACGACCTGGTTAAGAGCTATTGAATGATATTCTTATTTCAGTGATAAGACAGACACTAAAACACTGTCAGATTGACCAAAAACATTTAAACTACCTCCTGTCTATCTCTAGTTTAAGACAGCATCATGATTTAGAAATGCAGGAGGCACTTCTTTGTGGAGATATGATGGAGAAGCAGCTGAAAGAAAGTTCAGACTGTGTCTGCACCCATAATCACCTTGCGTATTTGTAAATAAAGCTAAATAGTGCTTTTTAATAGTCTACAATAGTCTCTTTCACACTACAAAATAATAGCACTTTGATACCACTTTAAGTCTGCATTACCAGTGGATACACTCAGTCAAAGAAGTCACAGCCCTGAATTTGGAGCTCCTGAGCAAGACTTGCCCTGCATCCACCATCAACCCCAGGGAGAGAAAGGCAACCCAGCTCCATCAGGGCTTGCCTGAAAGAAGAGCCTTGCCTTGCATCCACCATCATCCCCAGGGAGAGAAAGGCAACCCAGCTCCATCGGGCTTTGCCTGAAAGAAGAAAGCCCTCCCTCCATCCACCATCGAGAGGGAGAGAAGGACAGGCCAGCTCCATCAGGCTTAATCAGAGTAAGAAGAAGGTCCCTCCCTCCAGTCCATCTGCCATGGTCCAGGCCTCAGAGGGAGAGAAGATCTGCTGGACTTTTCCCCTTCCTCACTGCCATTCCCTTCTCCTTTTGTGTCTTGTTTCTTTAGATTGTAATCCTGAGGGCAGGGAAATGTCTAACCATTTGTAAGCCGCTCTGATAGCCTTTTGGCTGAACAGTGGGGTATAAATAACAATAATAATTATTATTATTATTGATAACAGCATGGAGATCTCTCATTCATAGGTCATCATAAATCAAAGTTGACTTGATGGCAATTTACAACCAACATTTTAAGTGGCACTGCTGCATCCTATGGGATCCTAGGATTTGTAGTTCCATGAAGCATTTAGAATCTATGCCAAAGAGCTTTAGTACCACACCAAACTACAGATCCCAGAATTCCATTGGATGCAGGCACTACAGTTAAAGTGCATCAAGATGCTACAATTGTGTAGTGTGCAAGATATCTAAACAATCTGAAGAGCCAATGGGCCAAAGTCACCAAAAATGCACTGAAACAGAGCCAGGCACCAAAATCCAAATTTCTATGGCTTTTGCTGCCCTTCCTCCAACTTAAAATGGTTTCTCTCTCTTGCTCATCATGGGAGATAAATTAGTTACCTAAATTCAAAGTTACTGTATTTTCCCCCTTGAATAAGGGAAATAGTCATGGATCAGTAGATTCTTTGAATCCAAACCTTATCTCTCCATGCCTCTTGGACTAGAGGATCTTTTTCAAGTCTTGGAGAGAGAAATCTGACCTTTCTCCTCATTCTTCATGATGCTGTCCTAGAGAGGAGAGGATTTCACTATAAATCTCCAGATCTCTTCCTGCAAAAGAAACTAAACTCACAATATGCATAACCATATCTACACCTTTGTTCATAATCTTATTTTCTGGGAAACCTATCATTTCTTTGTATGCAAATATTACCCTTACCAGAATTTTTTTTAATGGACTTTACCATAAGACCCATTAGAATGATTAGTGGGCTGTGTCAGTTCCAGCATAATCCCTAAGATCCCAATGTGCAATGAGTAATAATCAAAATGCTACTCTCCTTAATTTCCCTTCAGGGGTCTCTAAATGCTGAAACACTTCTTTGTATGAAAAAAAAATCTTGTTTCTGCCCTCAGTGGTAGGAAGGATTATTATATTCTCACATTTTCAGATGATTTGAGGATTTGCTTAAGCATTTGAAGTTTTAAGTAATTTTAGCATTTCCATTTCTAGATGCAAAGTGAATCTTGGGTGTTATGGAATTTATTTATCTGTCAAGTGACACATATGGTAAGTTGGGGAAAAAAATCATCATATTAAAAATGGGTATATTTACATATTAGAATCTTGCCTTCTACTCAGGAATATGAGAACCAAAAAACTAGTTAAGCAAAAGCAGAACTCATGAAGTTATGCAAAAGCAGGAATCTTTATTCTAGTGTTTAAATGTTGATGAGTGATATCTCTTGTGTACGATATGGTGGTGGTGGAGATTTAGCATTGTTGTTGTGTGTCTTCAAGTCATTTCCAGTTTATGGGAATCTTATCATGGGGTTTTCTTGGCAAGATGTGTTCAGTGAAGGTTTGCCTTTGCATGGGAAAGAGACAGCTTTGGTTGCTTTGGTGGATGAACTGGACAAGGAATTAGAAGAGAGGGAGTGTGTCACTGTCAGTTCTGCTCTCAGCAGCTTTCACAAGGACTTCTAAAATCCATCTTATTGGTAGGAAGAGGCCATATGCACTCACACACATTTAATAGTTCACAATTAAAGCCCTAGGTGACTTTTACTTCCTCCCATGCTGATTTTTTTAAAAAAACAACAACATCAACTTCTTTCTATTCCAAATATGAAGAAATCTGTGAATTTGGGTTTAAAAGTGATTTTAAATCATGTAGCTTTATAAAAACCATTTAATTATTTATTTATTGTTTTGTATTCTTTTTTTTTCTTCCCAAAGAGGTCAAGACAGGACTCTCTATCCCCATTTTATCCTTATAGCAATCTTGTGTAGTAGGTTAGCTTGAGAGACATGGAGTGGTGGCAGGGAGGGATTTGAATCTGGGTGTCCCTACTCTGACATTTCAATGTGGTGTCAGGTCTGGGCATCAAATTCACAGAGTCCAGTACCTTCCATGAAGCTACTCCCTTGCTGATCAGTGACACCTCAATTCAGAAGTAATTCAGCTGAAATTCAGCAGAAAATTGTGCTGTAAGAATTAAGCGGCAAATCATAAAACTGACTTTTCAGCAGCAATCTAGAATACCTCATTTGATGTTTTGCTTGCTTCAAATGTTTCTATCAGTTGTCACTGAAATTTGGTTTAAATGGCTTACAGCCATTTCCTGGTGAAATACCATGACAAACTATTTAAAGCAAGGAAACATGTTTGCTTTAAATGGACTTTTCAAAATTTGCTGATGAATTTGAGCAGTGAAGTTTTGGAGGTGTCTTGGGGGAGGGGGCACAACTTACCTACACATACTATTCATTACATAACACCCTTTTAGTACCCTTTAAGGGCTTTGCAGTTGGGATGTGGCACAGGACAGCAAAATATCAGAGAAGGGAAGGCTTCTTGAAGCTTGAAGAGTCAGCAGTTAGGGTGCTAAAAATGTGAGATAAGTTATCATCTGGGAGGTATCAGCACAGGGCAGAATGAGATCTGCCAGCTGTAAGTGCCTATATCAGCTGTTGGAATATAACATCAGGATAGGTGAAGAGAGCTTTGGAAACATATGGTATCTCATTAAGAGGGAAATGTATGAATCATCTTATGGTTGGGACCATCCCATATCCATTCTGGGACTTCCTAATGGTTTGACTCTAGTCCAACTGTAAATATCAGTATTAATATCTTGTTGTTGGTGTTGGTGTTTTTAAAAAAGAAATGCTTGGCTGTTGCCAGACCACATATTTCATTAGCACTGGTTCTGCGTTTCCCTATTAACAAATTACATTTTCAGTAATATTTCTTGCCATCTGTCCTTCTTCACTGTATCTTCACTTCCCTCTAATTTTTCCTAAATGTTGTAAAAGATCTCACAAAAAAGCCTTGTCCTTTTTACATGCATCATTTCAAATTCAGATTTGCTTGTATCCCACACATGCACAAAAAGCTGGTGTTATTTTGTATTATTGCTGTAATATTTTATGCCAAACACACACATACACACAGACAAATGAACTGTGGAAATGATAATTTTACATAATGGACTGCAAGCTGCCAAGCTCCTGTACAGAGATGAAGCAAATGTTTTCACTGACTCACTCTCACAGCTTGATTCACCCCCTTCATTAGCACAACAATAAATTCACTCATTTCCATGGTGCTTCCCCTAAAACCTTATTAATGTAATTTCCAGAATTCTTGCTTGTCACATAGAAGACCAGGGTTTCATTCTTCAAGGAGGAAATCTCCTTTGATGGCAAAGAACTCTTGTTAAGTAGAAGAGCATTTCTTTTTTCAATCTCTGGCATATTCAGCTAAGATAGCAGATGATGTCCTTGTCCTTTGCATGAGCCCACATAACTAAAGATATTTTGCTGCCTGAGGCAAGGGTAAAATGACTCCTTTTTTATTTCCCATGGAGAAACTAAGCAGAGTAATAATTTAATCTTGCTTCAACAATGCCACTGAGACAGTGTCCTCCACCACACTGAAGGAAAGCAAATTAGTCTAGGTGCTACAGAAGAGTCTGTGAGGACTCACATCTATATCCCTTTGCCCTCCTATACCATATGTTGTCTGAGGCAGTCACCTAACTGCCTAATGTTAGGGCTCAACCTGGCTTGCAACTCAATAAAACTGCTGCTACATACGCTTCAACTTTCCCAATTTCACAGGGACAGTTCCAGTTAATTCTCTCTCAGACTATTATTTCAGCTGCTTTTAAAATGTCCCAGTTTCTCTTTCCCACTTC
The DNA here is from genome assembly GCF_019175285.1 of Sceloporus undulatus. Taxonomy (NCBI): domain Eukaryota; kingdom Metazoa; phylum Chordata; class Lepidosauria; order Squamata; family Phrynosomatidae; genus Sceloporus; species Sceloporus undulatus. The sequence continues at coordinate 233,004,830 of NC_056524.1, read as the reverse complement.
CCCTCTTTGTCCACAATTTATTTCAACTGCTGCAAACTAAGCTTGAAGTAAGCCAACTTGAGTCCCTGTACCAGGAGGAAGGCGGGATGATGATGATGATGATGGAGTAAAGAATATAAAAGTGTATTTAATTAACTCACTGTGTAAAGAGAGGAGAAGGGGAGGCAGCGGCAGAATCTTGCCCTTCCCATTAGGGTCAGGTAAAAGCAAACTACTGCAACCACTAGCTTGTGTGTTTGTTATTGTTATTGTGTCCCTTGATGTTGTCTCTGTCTTATGGTGACCCTAACATGATCCTATCATGGAGTTTTCTTGGCAATATTTGTTAAGAGGAAATTTGCCATTGCCTTCCCTTGAGGCTGAGAGTGCGACTTGCTCAAGGTCACCCAGTTGGTTTCATGGCCGAGCTGGGAAGTGAACCCTGATCTCCAGAGTCATAGTCCAACACTCAAACCACTACACCATGCTTTGTGTGCTTCCTCGTTTATAACTGTTGTCATCTTGACTTCACTCTGATGGTGCTTGGCCACATGTCTTGGTTTGGATCAATGAAACATGCTGCTAGTCAGAGTAGACAACATTGATCTTTATCAACAGTGTGGCCTTCAATAATGCAGCTGTTTATGTTCAACCTCCTCTCCATTCCACAGCCTCATATAAAGAAAGTAATTCTCTTACATAGTTGTAAATGATTGGAGGGGAAAAGTTTAAAGGAGTAGGGATGCTATAGATTCCTCACAATGTAATTGCATCTGTACTTTAGCTCATGTCTTTCTGCAAATCATGCCATAAATGAACAATGATCAGGTATGTTTGGCCCAGGGTATTCTCTACAGTATTGTTCTGTCCCAAAGGCATAATTTATTGCTGCTCACTTACATAAACTCTAGGACAAGAAAATAAACCTTTCTCAAATAAAAAGCATCTCAGCTGTACAAGCTTCCAGATACCTTAAACTCACTCATAAAGTGATTTTATAGGCCCTTGAGGGGAAAGTGTATCATGCTCACTTACTTCACTAACCTAGTAAAGGCTTAGAATATAATTCCTGGCTGTGCTTTATTCATTTTCCCAGGGATCTGAATTGAAAACATTTCTGACATGTGGAAGACAAAGCAGTGGCAACATAATATAAAATCAAGAAGGACTAAAGTCAATCTAGCAGCTTTGTGTCTGTTAATGCTTGTCCCTTTCCATGAAAATTACACTATTTTCCCTTAACCTATCCAGCAGACCAAAGAACCTTGCTGAATTAGCAAGCATGTGTGGTGAAACTGTAGGACTTGCATCTTCTCTACCTGGCAAAACATAATTTTAGAAATACAGATGTCCAGCCATTATGGTTGCTTTAAATTATCCCTGTAAATGTACCGTGCAGTAAATGTTTTAGAATCAGAAGAAAGCCATCATGAAGAAAGGATAGCTCAGTGATGATAACTCATTGGAGGAGAACGATTTCACCATGGACTCATGAATCCCATTTTTAGGTCTTGATATTTCCAGTTAGAAATAGCAAGGTTGGAAAAGACCGCTACCTGAGTAAGTATAGGCCATTTGGGATGGTCATTCCCCATGAGTTTGGAAATACATTTATATTAGAGATGGTTTCCATTTTTGGATGCAAGAGCAAAAGATTTCCTATGCTGGGTGAGATAACAAGAGTTTTTATGCCTTTTTTTAAAAATGATTGTCAGGATTTTTAGAATTTTTGTGAAAAATTCATGAAAAAACTGTTTTTGGGCAAGAGATAGCAAATTCTATATAAAACGTTTCTTAGTGTGAAACAACTTGCAACAGTTGGCCATTTTATTAAATGATGTGTCAAGGCATACTTTCCCATAGGGAATAAGAAAAACTGCAAAAATGTTTTGCATCCACAATACACAGAGAGAGAGAGAGAGATTGCCATTTGTAATTACATAATGTAGCATATTAATTTGTCAAGATCACACTGCCCAGCCGTATTACAAATGAAGTATTATTTCCATGCAAATGTTGTTGTCAGCCTTGGAATATTTGATGAGGTTCAATGCATACACAGGCAGCAGACCAAAGGCCCAAAACTAGTCTTTATTCTAGATTGGGATGGGCGATTTCATAGAGGCCAGGGCCCAACTTCTCTACCTCGCCCCACCCCACTGGCTGCACCTTGCCACTTCCCATTTTATAGTAGAATCATCCCACTGTATTCCACTGTAAACAGGGGATCCAGGACCACATGGAGCTCACTTACTCCATTTGTGTTATAGAAGTCTGTCCGTGTGTTTATGTGCCTTCAGGTTTCCTGTTAACTTATGGAGAACCAATGAATTCCACAGAGTTTTTTAGACAAGGAAGACTCGGGGGTGGTTTAGCCAGTTCCTTCCTCTGAAATATAGTCAAAAGTATATATAAAAATGCTTAAATTTTAGCCCCTGCCCTTACTGAAACTGTCTTTAACTGTTGTGAAATCGCTGTTTCCTTATTGCTTAAAATATTTTGTCAGAGCTCGGAATATCATTATTGAAACAGTAATTTACTACTTATTGCACAATATAACACAATAATGTTACTCTTTTTAAAGAGTAACGTATAATTAAAGTGTTTCTTTTGCTAATCATTGTAGGATTTTAAAACTATTTTACATCATTTTTGAACACCTAGAAATACAAAATGGCTAAGAAAACCTTCAAAGGACCCTTAAAAAGACATCTCTTAGGAGTAACTAGTAAATGTAGCTTGTAACACTGAATAACTAATGACATTATAATATTGTTTTTAAAAGACAAATCTATTCTTGCTTCAAAAGTAACATCGTACTAGTAGCACTATTACTTGTACTTGTAATGCTAAATCTCAACTCCTTGGTGCCCAACACAATGTCTGATTCTTTCAAATCATCCTGGAGGAAGGCAGTTGAGTGGAAAATCACCTCAGTAGATTTATTTCCCTCCCATGGACCTACTATATATACTCACATATAAGTCTATATATTTTAGTTAAAATTGACCCCAAAAACTTGGGTTGACTTATCGATGGGTAAATGTAAGTAAAGTAGTTTAACTCTTATTAAAAAAAAAAAAAAGAGGAGCCATCCCCTTCTCTGAGCAGAGTGGCAAAAAGTAAGAGCTTAGTCCATCCTGGGAACAACTAAAAGAAGCACCAATCCCTCTTCTCTCTCAACCACAGCGCCACTTCTGACCTTTTTGAATCCCTGGGTAAGAAAATGGCAGTGTTGGCATCTCTGGCACTTCCCTTAAAAAGAGTGCTGAGAGGAATTGGGCTTTGAAGGATTTGAAAAAGATGCTGGTGAAACATCAGGAATAAACTCTTCTAGAACATGGCCACATAGCCCCAAAAAACCCACAAAAAACTATCCCATAGACTTTTCCAGTGCAATTTTCATGAGGGAGGCAGGGAAGATTTATTATACCTGTCATGCAGTGTTTCCCTGGGTGCTCCTTGACTCACTTGTGGCTATCCTGATCCAGGGCTCCGATTAATTCCTTACACTGCAAAATGGCAACATTTTTAAATCTTGCTATATTAACCAGACTATCCTTGTCAATGTAATGTTACTATATTTAATATAATTTATTTTTATAACTACTGATTAGATTATATTGTATATATTATGTTGCACCTAGCATTAGAACAGTAAGAGCTGTTCGACAGTGAAACACACTTGCTCAGAGTGTGGTGGAGTTTCCCTCTTTGGAGATCTTTAGACAGAGGCTGGATGCCTATCTGTCAGGGTTGCTTTGATTGTGATGTCCTGCATGGCAGGGGTTGGACTGGATGGCCCTTGTGGTCTCTTCCAACTCTCTGGTGTTTATCAGACGAGCTCTTAAAGAGGTACTATTCCAGTGTGACTCCTCTAGCTGCCTCCTGTTGCATGCTGGGATTGGTAGTTTTAAGGAGGGGTATTTAGAATTCTCAGGCAGAGAAGTTCAGCTCCTTAAAACTGCCAATCCCAGCATGCAACAGGAGGCTGCTAGAGGAGTCACACTGGAATAGTACCTCTTTAAGAGCATAGTGTGATAAACATCTCTGATTCTATGATAACTTCCTGATTCTTGCTTCTTGAGGACAGAGGTGAACAATGTTATCAGAGACCACATTTCAGACCTATGACCCTCCAAAATGCAGCCCCTCCACCAAAAATGGATGGAAGTATAATTTTAGTTTGAAAAACAGGTGTTTTTTTTTAATGCTAAACAATGAAAGGGGGCCCTCTGGCCTAATTTGAAGGTGAGCTACTGATCTTGTCAGTTTCCATGAGAGGCAGTTCACACATTGTAAACTACAGAGCCAATTCACTTTATTGTTTGGGTAGTGTTTCTTCTCTAAAGAACAATTCCTTTGTTATTGCTTGCAAACTGTTTTAAGTATTCTAGGTATTGTTCCCCCATTCTTCACATCAAAAACCCTCTCTTGTTGTTGACTGTATTTTGGATTCATTTTGTGGTCAGTCTTGGATTTGACCATGACATGTGTATTATTGTGAGCACCGAGTAGGTGAAACTGGACTACAATTCTTCTCAGCAGACAATGCAGTCATATGCATACATGTAATAGCATCAATATACATACACCAACATTATGAATCAGGAGAGAGCTCTTGGGAAATAATGAGCTTTTTCTAAATATTTATTGTGTTGGAGCAAGGGGGAGGGCTTAAACCCTAATGTTAGTCCTGATTAGAGTAAAGCCATTGAATTAACAGGATTTACCTATGTGTTGACTATCCAACAATTGATTAAATGGATCTCCTCTAACTGGGACTAACAAACAGGATTCTTATGAACTGCTCATTACACTATAGACTGACAAGAATTTACCCATCACTGTTATAATTTAGTGAGGTACTGTTTATATGTAATATCATTTGATTTGCTACTGGTGCTGATTTCCTCTAAGATTCATTGTGTCTGAAAGCTTTTAGAATTGTTTCATAAACAATTAAATCTGTGAAACTGCAAATGAAATATACAAAATGCAAATGTTGTTGGTTGCCTTTCAATTTTAGGACTACCTCATGTTTAATTCATGACAAGGAATGATATGGCCATCTGTGTAAATTTGCATAACATTTCAATTTTAGCAAAGAAAACAAAAGCAAAAAGAAAAGGAGAAAGCATTAATTGAAACACTTACTTTCTGCAGGCTCTTTAGATCTTCTCCCACTGGAGGATTTCCTCAGTAAACTTCGTCCTGAGGTAAAAAGGCTGGTTAATTCCTCTAGGGGACTAGTAGGTGTTCTGGATCGTGAACTACTCTGTGTTGATGACCCGTAGGTATTGACAGAGGCATTTACCATTTTCCCTCCTTCTTGTAATATGTTTCTGGCTGTTGAATGAGGCACTGATGGAGAACTTCTTGAGAGACTTCCTGAATGTACAGAATCATAAGGAGGAGGTCTTTTGAGACTTAAGGGAGTAAGTGACCGACCCATATTCACAGGAGAGGGGGAGGCAGAGTGACTTTTAGGATACCCATGTGGAGACTGTGTTCTGTATAAGGTAGAAGGATGAGGAGGTGAAGAGGAGTGCCCTGGAGTACTAGTTCCATGAGATGTCTGGTCTTTCTCCAGTTTTTGATGACTTGGCGTGTGAGGTGGCAGTGAAGATGGAGAAGCTCCAGCTTGCTGTTTGATATAAGACACATTTTCTAACACAGGAAGCTTGGTGACTTCCAGTGGTGTTAAAGGAGATTCATCAGAATTTGGGGAGCACTGCACTGGTGCAGGTGGAAATACCAGGAGTGGAGGTCTGTGGGAAAGTAAATTTGGAAATGGTGGGGGTATGTCACAAAGCACACCTTTGGGTGTAGATGGCACTGAGGACTTGGTGAAATCAAGGTCAGGCACTGTGGGAGTAGCACACTGAGAGGAACAGCTGTGATGGTCATACTCACACGGACACTTTGAATCCTGGCCACCATCATCAAAGATGGGGTATTTCATTTCTTCATAAACTGCCTCACTTTGGTCCTCCTCATCTTTTTTGAAGTCTCTAAGTATATTTCCAACCATTTCAATATAAACTGGTTCTTCATCCTCTGTATCAGGAGCAGGACTGCTGACCTGTGATAAGGAGGCATCCCTACTTAGCGTTGACTTTGTGGGGCCATGTTTTTTGATGTATGTCTCATCAAAAGATGCACTCAGCTGAGTGTTGGGATTCCGTTTTGGCTTAGGAGGTGGAACCTTCTTTGAATATTCATCACTGTGAGGCCTTGCTTTGGCTGACACTGTGGAAGAAGCAAAATATACATTGATGAGACATTTGAAAATATTGTCTTAATGCTGACATCTGCCTATTTTTTATAATAGTTTTTATCATCATTGTTACAAAACAATACTGTATAGTTGAAAGCATGCTTTTTCTAAAATACTGCTCAAATAACAGATCATAATTTCACTATGAGCTGAGTAGTACTCACAGTCTCCAAGAATTATGTTGCCTCATTAGGGCAGTACTGGTTCAGCCAAAAGGCCTTTCTACTAGTCCAGCCATCTGTTTTCACAATTGTAATCCCATATTGTACATGAGTTCAGTAGTATCCTCCTACTCATGTTGTCCAGCAGTTGCTATTGAAAGGCATATTGCTTCTGACACTGCAGGTATTTATTATATAGTCAACATGACACAGCCATTGTACTGCATCCTCCATGAACGTATGTAATCCCCCTTTAAATGTTGCCAAAAATGAGAGTGATCAATACTTCCAGAGGTTTAAAAAATCCATCACAATAGGTGTGCACTGTATGAATTGCTTCTTTTTATCAAGACCAAATGATGCCATCTGCTCATGAGCAGATCTAATCTTTAACATTTGAAGGCTGTGATGATGGAAGTCTAGAAGGCTTAGAAAATTCCACGATCTTAGACCTTCTATGATGTCCTGCCCCTTTTCGTTTGTTCACACATTTCTATCAATATGTATAAGAGGCATATACATAATCACCTGCTATATCAGCATGTATCCTGTCCTGAAAGTACAAGTGCTTTATTAAAATTGTGAACAGCTCTAAAATTGATATACAGGCTTTTGATATTTAGGCTATGATTTAACCGAAGGGTTAAAGAGTTCATTTTGTGTATTTTCGTTAAAGAAAACATGAACCACACCTCCCATATTTTCAAGCAGATTATATTGCATGTGGACTGGCCTTATCATTAGACACAGTGTGGTAGCTACCTCAGGCAGCAGATTATGGGTGCCATGAAAACACAGAAAATTGTGTTATATTTACACTATTATTGTTGCATTTTTAATTAGAGGGAGAGCAGAATCTTAGAGATTTTCTGCTCCTGTGCCAAAATGAACCTGGAAAAAGCTGGGCTCCTTGCAGCTTGTACTGTGTGACTGTTCAACAAATACAAAATAAAATAAATGTAAACAAACTCTGAACATTTTCATTTGCTTACATGTATTATACTATTTTGATAATGCTGAATTAGAATAAATAAAGTTATGTCTGAAGATGTTTTAACCGATCCTGTCATCTAGCACTTGCTGATTTCTGTGTGAGATCCTCTTTTCACTTATGATTTTATCCATATTTCACTATGAAGTTTGCACTTAACAAGGTTTTCATTTATATAGGTAATTTCTGCCAGTGCTTCAAAATACATACATACATACATACATACATACATACATATATATCCAAGGGTTTTATAATATTGCACTTCACAGGCAATGCTTGAAGACTTAAAGGATCCTTTCTATATCTCCAGTGTCAAATACCTTGTCAAAAACAGTAGTGTCACATCTTTTGTCTGGTTGTCTGGATTACCCTGTTTTGCTAATCTGTCTGAAACTGCTCTGGAGTGATACCCATGTAACCTCACAGCATGTGTCTGTCATTACTCATTTGATGTAGGAATTAATTGAACTTGGTTATTATGGAATGTCCTGCCTGTGAGTTTTTTAAAAAAATATTATCACTGTTTCAGATGTTTCTCAAGGGTTGCCGGCTTACCATCTGTCCTGCCATACTGACTTGGAACTGATTCACACAACTCAAGTTGACAGGGTAAGCAAGTGTTTAAATACACCTTATCATACATAGACAGGTGAGCTGAGCAACAAAGGGACTATTTCGGCACACATCAGGTTCATGGCAAGAACTTACAGATAGCTTCTTAATTTGAGGGACAAGGAGATGAAGCTTCTAAAGCATTTTGTACATAAAAGAGTCATAGTGCTTACTTGTGAGATGTTGATGACAGATAAAGTGCAGGGCCAGCCCCATAGTTAGAGTGAAGCAACTTCCTCAGGGGAGAAGTTCTAGAAGGGGGCAGCAATAAGGACAGTCCCCTCAGCATTACTTTGTTTTGAGGACAGAGTAGTGCATGCCACGTAGCTTGACTTGCATCCTCTAAATTAGTTTCCTGTCCCTCAGTCTGATGGAGAAAACAATCCCACAGTTAGTCTGAAGTCAGTTTCAAATGCCAATCCAGTCAGCTTCAGTACACAGAATGGATGGGGTAGCCATCTTGTCCTTTGCTTCAGGTGGAAAAGTATATTGGGCAGACCCTCATAACACACATCTAGAAATTAAATTAACTGTTAATTTAGAGACTACAAGCCTGTTCACACAATAGATGCCAGTGGTCTTGCTACCTAAGCACCTCTTTACCACCTATACATATTTTACCTAAAGGGGAGATATGAGTCAATCCTGATATGTGTCTGAAACATGCTTTCTCCACCCACTCTGGTGTGCCCTACAGACAATTGATCAGGCAGATCCTATGGATTGTGTTCCATTCCTGTGTGGACCCTGAGCAGATTCTATGTAGGTTAAAACTCCTTCCTGTCTGGATTTCAGAGACTGGAAATTACAACTATCTGGATGTACTTTGATAGGTGCCTGCAGCATAATATGCTTCAGGTCCATGCTGTTTTTAATGACACATCACAGATTAAGCTACTAGCCTTTCAGATGTGGAGAGCAGGCTTTAGGGTTGAAGCCTTTATTAAAGTGACCTTCAGGTCCTTTCCAACTCTGCACTTTTCTCATTCAGTGAAAAGGTCCTTCTCCTTTGTTCTCCCTGCACCCCACCAATAATTCAGTCATTATGTGTGTTTTCCATTTTGCATTGTGCTATACAATCATGAAAAAGAAGCTAACGTGGTTTGAAATGCAGTATGGCAGGGCCTGGCATTTACTCATCTCGTGTATGTTGCCATTTTATATCATATATAGAAAACAAAATACAATTAGTGGCATAAAGGTCATCTGACTTCACCCTTGAACATAATATGGAAGACAAATGTCTGGAGGAGGAGGTGTTCTCTTGCTGTTCCTGTGCAGTGCTCTTATATGTGTTTGATATTGCGTAGTTTAAACAATTTTAATATAGCAGAAGGGGGGAGAATGCATTGCAGACTGCTTCCACCTCACCTGCAGTGTAAATATTTTATAATGTAATCTGTATAAAAGAACCTGCTATCTACTTTACTATTATTTCAAGTCCTTACTGAACATTCTTTTACCTTTTCAGAATATTAAGAAGACAGAAATACTAGGAAAGTAAAATTCTAATGACACTCTGAAGAAAAATCATGGAATGTTAAAGACAGGAGTAGAGTTGATGTTTTGACACATATATGTGCAACTAACACTTGGCATGGGTCACTCATACATCTCTGTGTGTATCTGACAGTGTTCCACAAGCAACAAAAAGGAATTAGTTGGCAGTCTGTGCTGCATTAGTACTGTGACATTTAGCCAACAAAGAAAACATTATGTGCATGCTGAGAGAACAAACTCCAATGAGTAGGTCAGTTTGGCCAATCATCACACCTCATATCCACACACTCCTTTATTAACTTTTATAAATATGGAAGTGCCTTGCCATGTCAAACTGGAGGTCCACCTTGACCAGGATAAAAATAAATGAATCAATATATACATTCTCAGTATTATTCATAATTTTCTAAATTTCTGTTTTATTCTGTGCTTGTTTTTCCTCCTTATTTTTAAATACTTACATAGGCCCGTTACAAACGGGCCTTTTAGTACGGAGTCAGTCCGTACAAGGGTTAGGACGGTGCGGTGCTTCTGCACCCCCCTAACCGTAGTACGGACTGAGTCCGTACAAAATCGCAGCGCCCCATTTACATGGGGGCCACCATGACTATGTCACGACTGCGCCGCCCCTTTCTCCTCCTCCCCGCCGCCCCAAGGACACCCCTTTCCAGGCTGCGGAGAAGCGGCCTTTTGCCGCTTCCCCGCAGCCTGGAAAGCAGCGGATCGGGGCCTCAGTGGCTGCCGTTCTGGCCACTGAGGCCCCAATACCCCAGGGAAAGGGGCGGGTACAGGCTGCCACTTTTCGGCAGTCTGTAACGCACCACTGATAGATACATATGAAATATCACACATATGTTGTTCTGTACATGCACATGTACATCATTAAGTACCAATGAATGCTACTATGTAGACTAGTTCCCCTCAAATTATGAGAACAAAGGACATGTCACATTTTTCTTTTGGGGTGTGCATATTGTATAGTTTCCTTTCCAAGCTTGTTTCAAATTGTGGCTCCAGATCTTTTGTTGTAAATACAACACAGCCTTCTACCAGTACTGAAATCTGTATTCTGGCACCAAAGTGATCAGCCCCTAAGAATCCACAATCCAACTTTCTTGTGCATATGTGCTGTGGTGAAAAAATCCATTCAAACTGTGGTAAAATAGATGAGAAGGAAGAAATACAGGAGCTCTAAAACAGTCTTTTTCTCAAGGTTAACTTCACCTCAGATGCAATTCCTAGAATTTTTACTTAATTGAGAAGAAGGAAGGGGTTATGCATGGACAAAGTTATAGTTTTAACTGTCTTGGGTTTAGGCAAATTAAACTGAGGGGGAAAACAGATGGGACAGAAGGGGTGGCTTTAAGCTTCCAAAGATGGATTGGGGCCATGGCAAACACACACTGTGGCCTCAATCCACCTTGATCTTGACTGAAAAAGGAGTGGATAAGGTCTGCTCCTTTTTAGGCCACGGAAAAGCCATCTTTGCCTGCCCTGCTGCAGCCTCATGGTCGCTTCATGATGCTCCAGTAGTTTGTAGTGTGTAAATGCTGTGCCGATATAGTGTCATGAAGATGCCCACATCTGGGCAGCCATGTCAGGGATGATGGGAGTTGTAGCTCTTCACCTCTGGCTTGAACTCACCACCTGGTTGTGCACCGCACTGACCAGTTTTGGCCAGTTGGTTATAGCTTAGCAGAGTTACAGAGAATAGGCTGAAGACCCTGACAAACTCTCCAAGCCTTCTCACTCTTGCTTCCACAGAAGTCTTCACCCTTCTTCTTCAGGATCCAGCTGGTTCTTGTAGCTTCACCCAAGACACCAGACAACTCAGTAGTCTTAAATAAAAGATCTACTTTATTCTACTATATACAGCTCCAAAACTATCCAACACAACAATACTCTACTCCTCGCTATCCACTCTACTACCCACTACTACAACCCACAAAATACATTGTGATGCATAGTCATTATTATAGTCAATGCATGGTACCACCCACTGTTGTCTGTTTCCACCCAGTAGGCGTGTACATCATTCTCATTGGTTCTCTTGGTTCATCCTACAATTAATGATTTCATCATCTCAGCCTTGACCAGTTAACAATTGTCAGGTGTGTCCAATTATCCACTTTGCATTTCTTGTCCTTGGCAGTTAGGACTTGTTAATTGTATTACCATTTACACCTGTGTGGTTCTCAATTGGCTTCTGCTGAGTCACCCTGACTCACACATACATGTTTTATTTCATTTACTGTATATCCCATGTTGCTTTTTCCTTAACAAGCCAGGCCTCTTCAAGCCGGCTTCCCGGAATCTTTGGGATACACAGCATCTAAACACCGCACATCAATGACACCGGAAGCAAGTTTTTGGGGGCCATCTGTTCCAGCCTTTAGTTATTAAAACCTTCACCTAGCAAACTGGCAACCAGTGGATTTCACAGAGAATATGTAGCTATAATCACAGCTGCTTGTTGCAAACGTTATACTACCTCACGCGGGACCAGGTGGATAGAGGCACCACAAGCAGCACATTAGAGTAGTCAAGCATTCATCTGGCACACCAGACAACACTAAAAAAAACAAGAATTCCTTGCCACAACCAGTATATGAGAATTCCCATGTAATAGCCCCAGATCTCAAACCCAGCTCATCATCAAGATATGTGATCCTGTCCAGAAAAGACATATCTCACAAATATGAAGTAAGAAGTGCCATTAATGGTACCAGTATCCCTCTTCTGAGCGACACAGCTTCAGTTTATTTAATCTTTCTTAGGGGCGAAACAGGGCACCCTGAAGGAGCAGCTCTGTGCTGCCCCTTTGTTTGCCAGATTGTAGCACAGAGCTGCCAGCCACACCGTGACCCCAGTCTGGTGTTTTTCCACCAGCAATAGAAGTGGCAAAATGCCACTCACTTTACGAATGGAAAAGAGCTGCCCTTACAGCCATGGCGGCTCTTTTTGGTGTGCAGCATGTAGTTGCCATGCCACTGAAATGCTGCAACACTTCTTGCCATCTGGTCAGGCATATGGCATGATGACAGCTTGGGGGCAGAACTGGGGCCCATTTGGCTGGTCTGTACAGCCTGTCAGTCAGTCAGACATACAAATTCCAAATCCCTGCATGGCTTCCTATAATAGTTAAGAATTCAAAGATACCGCTGTGTTAGTCTTGAATATCAGAATGCAAAGGAATCTTTTAGCACCTTTGAGATGAACTGAAAGAAAGAAGTTGTAGCATAAGCTTTTGTAGCCTTAGGTCCAGTACACACAGGCGCTTTGTGGTGTGGCAGTGGTGATTTTAGAGTTTGGGAGCGCACAGCAACCGCACACTCCCAAACCCTAATACATAGGGATGCTGGCATCATGGCAGCCTCCCATCCATACGGGGGCTACCGTACAGCAACCAGACATCGCTGGCAATAAGTGGCATCATGGCAGCACCCCTTCCTGCTTGCAACACCACAAAAAAGAAGCTGCTCTAGGGAGCTTCTTTTTTTGCTGCGCAGCTTTGCCCCATGGTTTGGTTGCTGCAGCAATGCTATGCAGCAAAGAGGGGTGGTGTTTTGCTGCTGGTGTGTACCGGCCCTTAGTGTACTTTCTCAGATGCATGGAGTGAACTAGTGTCCAGGAACAGACTTTTATAAGCAGACTATATGAGTCCAAATTCACCTGGATGGACTAGAAATCCATCAGCCTCTTCAAGACACTGGCTCAGGTACAAACAGAAATAATATTTCTCAATAAGTGCAAGCAACAGGATCCATACAGTCTGCTTATAAAGGTCTATTTCTAGATGCTAGTTCACTCCATGTATGAACTGTAGACTTAGGATGCATCTACATTGTAGTTTGACATCCAGTTTAAGTGCTATAGCTCCATCCTATGGAATTCTGGGCTTTGTAGGTTTACAAGGTCTTTAGCCTTCTCTGCCAAATACAGCTGATACCTCACAAAGTTACTAATCCAAGGATTCTGTAGGATAGAGCCATGGCTCAGTAAAATATATTATTGGGGTTGGGAACTATATCTCACATAGATGTAAATTGCCCCCAGGGAATACTTCCCAGGGGCTAAATGACATGGGGGACAGAATGCTCACTTGCGAATGTCAACCTGATGCCTTTTCCTATGTGTTCAAACATACTTATGACATGGTACAGTTAATTTTAGCATTTCTATGTATTACTTATCAAGATAATGAAATCATTTCCCCCTCAGTAAGGATCAGCTGAAATGTGACATTAAATTGTGACATTTGTTTTCATGATGCTAAGATTATGAGGGGAAAGGACATTTTTTAAAAATTGACAAGTTTGTCATATTCTATTGTGCCTCAACTATTTACCAGCTTTTGAGACCTCTACATAGAGTTAATTTGCTCTGCAATTCATCTCACTGAGAAGAATAGCATTAACTAAAAGGGACAATTAAACTCCTACCTCTTCATTTAAGAAGGTAATGTATCAGAGTGAATTTTAAACCTGAGCCACTTTTTTTCTGTTTCTTCTAAAGAAATTAAAGGGCTGATAAGCATGAGCTAGAAAAGCAGCAGATCTTATCAACATGGCAACCAGAATTAGGCTGCAATCCTATGCATACTTACTATTGAGCAGGCTATATGAAACTCAGTGGGACTCTCTTCTGAATAAACATACTAGTGATATATGAGTAAACAGGCTAACCTTACCTTAAAGGTTATCATTAAAATTTGCACACGAAAGTCAATGCTTAGTTTGCCCTTTATTGAGCCACTGACCTATACAACAGTTAAAGCTGAAAATGCATACATAACTTATTTCTGCTACTTTAGTTTCACACTTTTAGTTAGAAAAGGAATGGGAATCATGTGGCCCTCCAATGTTGCTGAATTGCAACTCCCATCAGTCCTAGCCACCATAGGTGAGAGGCTGGGAACTGCAGACTAGCAACATCAGGGGCTACATAATTGTAATTCCTGATTTGCATAATTTCTGAAATTACAAACATATCCTTTAACAAACACAGACATAATGCAATAGTGTCCTGAAGCCAATGGTGAGGGTCTGCTGGCAGAACTGCTCACTAGTATGAAGTTGGCTGTAGGCCAGTGAGTGCTAGCAAGTAGCAAGTACATTTCTATACCACTTACCAATGTGCTAAGTGGTTTACAAAGAGTAAGCTAATTGCTCCCAAAAAGCTGGGTACTCATTTTAGTGACCTATGTAAGGATGCCAGGCTGATTTGACCCAGAGCCCCGGCTGGTACTGAACTCACAACTTTGTCGTTTGTGAACGAATGGTTGCAGTACAGGCATTTAACCACTGTGCCACCTGGGCTAAAAAAAACCTTGTCAGCAACAGCCTTGTCTTAAGAGGCCTTAAGATACCAGAAGCTGTGCCAAAGCTGCGCTCCAGTCCTTAGGACTAGAGTGTGGCTTTGGCGTGGCCTCTAGCCCCTTAGGACACATGCATAATTTAAATAGCATACCTCCAAAATGACCTGAAGCAGCCTTATTTTGACCTGTCTGTTCGGGCTCTTGGAACCAAATTGTAAAGCCCTCTATCCATTAATCATTACATCTTGAACTTCGCTTGGTGACACATATATAACAAGGTGAGTGCTACTTCTCTCTGTAATCAGTAGGTGATGGTAGAACATTGATTTTGGAAATATTAGGAGAAGTCCAGAGCTCTTTCACACTATACAGTGAATCCACTTTAACTGGCATGGCTGCATCCTATGGAATCCTGGGATATGGCATTTGATGAGGCATTAGTGCTTTTTGACTGAGAATTCTAAGTGCTTGCCCTTAAACCACAAATACCAGGATTCAATAGGAAGGAAACATGACAGTTAAAGTAAAACCATAATGCTATAAATGTGTAGTGTGAAAGGAGCCTGGGAACTGGTGAACCATCTGAATGACTCACAATGCAATCCTATACTTGACTATTCAACAGTAAGTACCATAAAATTTAGGGCCAGAACACACTGCCTGAAAGGGGCAGATTAGAGCCACCCTAGAGCTCGTTGCAAACATACATTGTGGCCCCAATTCACCCCAATGGCAGCCCAAATAGGAACGGAAAAGATCTGCTCCTATTTGGGCTGGTAAAAAGCTACCTTAGGTGGCCCCACTGCAACCTGAAGCTAGCTTCTGCGAACTCTGCTGGCACGTGGCTCTAAACATCCGCTCCCATGGCAGTTTGAAGATGCCCATGTATGGGCAGCCAGGGTTAGCTTCCGGACAACTTGGGGGCATATGGCATCTAAATGCCACACACCCCAAGCTGCCCAGAAGTTGGCTTTACCAGCCAGTCTGCACAAACCCTTAGTCTCAGGGCAGGGTATATGGGCTGAAACCTTAATCAATGGCCATTAGAAGATAATATCTTGTAGGCAACCGCTAGAAATATGTTTCTCATTATGTACTGTATCTAATGGTCAACAGACATCATATTAATGCAAATATTCACACATACTATGTATCTATATTTGTTCAGCTATTTAGGATTCAGGTCTATGAACATTAAGAAATGCATAGATACAGGTGTGGTTTATTTCATAGAATATTGTTGGCCTTTTTCCTCCCCATTCTGGCATAGCACTTCAACACTATAGCTATACAGTGGGCCCTAAGTATCCGTAGACTTGCCATCCATAGATCTGAGAATCTGCAGATGGCAACCCTGCGTTGTCCTCAGTGACAGTGTGTGTACGTGGCTGAACCACCATTAGGAACAGCCCCCACTGTCACCAATGATGGTGTATGCATAATAATAATAATAATAATAATAATAATAATAATAATAATAATAATTTCTATCCTGCTCCTCCAAACGATTGAAGCCCCTTATATTAAAATAAACCAATTAAATACAATAACAATATAGTATGCATGCGACCACATTGACATTTGGGACAACGGGACTTCACCTGAAGTCCCCTTGTCCCTAATGTTGGCGTCGCTGCATGTATGCACTGCCACTGGGGGATAATGTGGACTTGAGCATCCTTAGATTTTGCTGTGTGTGTGTGTGTGTGTGTGTGTGTGTGTTCTGGAACAGACCCCCCCCCATGGATATTGAGGGCCCACTGTAATTTTGGTTTTTTAAAAAAAATGTGCAAGATAAGAGAACCTGGACATAGGGAGAAGGTGTAGAGTCATGACATGCATGGAGGAGGTAGAAGGGGGATGGCAGGAAACTATGTTCACACTATAATTTATCTACACTCCATGAGAGAGAGAAAAGCTGTTGAAAAGAAGCATGTAGACTGTGAGGTGGAGTACTAAACTCCACTACAGGAAGTAACACAAGAGGACCAAACCCCAAAATGTCTGGGACCTAACTGGATGCAGGGGAAGAAACAACCATTGCGAGGTGTGACATTCTGAGACTGATATTTACCAAAAGTACTGGGTAGACTAGAGGAGCCCAGGAGACAGGAGAAGAATGCCAGTGGTATTCTTAGAAACTCAGAACAGTAAAACTGATAGATTTTCACATCTTTACCAACTGTTTTTGTCAACTCTCACTTGAAGTTAACTCTCTCAACTGACTCTACTCACCCGTCCATTCTGGCTTCTGCTGTCCATCATTCCATCCTCAAGTTGAAAGAAGTACTCCTCTTTTTTTTCAGATTTAAAAATGACTTTGATTTGAATCTAAAATTTTGGAGTTGGTAATTTCAATACTTTTGAAGCTACCATCTTTATGCCTTCACAGAGAGTGAATAAAGATACTTCTCAGCTTTGTTTCATAACATATTGTTATCATCAGCAAGCATTTTAGAAGGGAAGTAATATTAAGTGTTTATCGCTTGGGCAAATAAACTGGCTTACCTCTTCTGGCTTCAATTCTGGATTCGAGATGCCTCCAGATGTTATAATAACTAAATCAGCCCTGATGTAGCTGCGATGCCACTGCCTGGATGCATCCCAGGTTGAAGCCTTGCTCAACCAGTCTTTTGAAGTCTTCAAAAAAGTGGGGGCTGAGTGAGACTTTGACCTGGGAGGTATTGGGGCTGTGGCATCGTGGCTAGATCAGTGACTATTTAGACCAGAAGTGAAGCCAGAAGAAGTAAGCCAGCTTATTTGGCAAAGCAGTTTGTGGTGCTTTATATATGGTGCTTGGTAGATTCCATAGCTATAAAACAGTGATTATGCTTTGGGATTTAAGCGGAATTCTCCTAGGTGATGCATAGTGACTTTAAAGTTCAGACCTAAATGTGGAGCAGATTCACCACCTCATGAATGTGGAGTCTAGCAGGTGCTACTGGAATTAGCATGCCAGATAAATAAAATATGGTTACACAAAAATTAATTTTATCTAACAGGGACATTTCAAAGGCATCTGAAAAAGTGAAATGGCAGAGGACTAATCTGGACTGTCCTTGCCAGATCAGGTCAATTGGAGGACATGCCACATCCATCTTGCATCTGCTTTGTGTGCAGTAGCTGGCAAAGATCTTTTGATTCTCTCAGGTCTTCCAGTTGTCTATTTATTTTTGTTGCTCTGTTCTGTTTTTCAGTAGCTTTATCTTTGATCTTGTAGTTGTTCAGTCCCTGATTTGGCCTCCGCTGCTTTTGATTGTCTCATTATGCTGGATTTCTGCTGTTTCTTTTATGTGGATGTTGGATTTGATCCCTACACACACACACACACACACACACACACACACACACACACACACAAACATGCATCATGTCATCTAGGATTACTAATAAGTCTTAAAAATATACAAATAAAATAAATAAGCTATCACTGCAAGCTCAACATAGGGCACTGTCACCCTGTAAAATTATAGCACTATACATAATTGTGCTTTAACTGCTGTGGCTGCATCCCAAGGAAAGGTGGGGTTTGTAATTTGGTAAGGCACTAGAGTTTTCTAGTAGAGAATTAAAAACACCTCTGTAAACTGCAAATTGCAGGATTCTTGGATGTTGCCATGACAGTTAAAGTGAAGTCATAGCACTGTAATTGTGTGGTGTGAAAATCTCCATAGGAACAAAATACCCAAAACTTTTTTTTAAAAAATGACCAGCATCATTTTTAAAAGTAAAATTTCTGTTTAGAACACACATTTTGGAATATTATGATTTCAAAAAGAAATATATGTTCTGGAGTTATGAGTACCATTCAGTAATTCCTATTTAATTAAACAAAATGTCCAAATTCAGGATGACATTTGACACAAGACTATTTCAGGAATGTTCATCATGATGCCACAAATGAATGACAGTCATGTCAATAGTGACTAGCTTTGACATTTTGCTTGCCAAAGGCATAAAACACTATACACTTGTTGCAACTGCAAATGGTGGTTTCCATATCAATGGGGCAGTGAATATGCTGTGGGTTTCCTTCTGAAATTTGAAAAAGGTATTCACGATGCTGCCCACTGTCCCTCACATGGGTTTAACACCTTGTATAATTCATCTGGAATCCACAATAAAATCCAGGGATTCACCTGTCCTTGATATGGGGACTCATCAGGTGCCAAAACATTGTTGTTCTGCTACCGCTCTGAGATCTAAATGGTTGGATCTCATGTAGTAAATCAGGTTTCTGGTTTCCTGTTGAGACTGAGCTGTATTTAGTTAGCCTTTCCCATAGTGAAGACTCTATCCACAAAACATTATTGGAAAATTACAAAACGATTGGTTATTGTTTTTTGTGGGTTTTTTGGGCTATGTGGCCATGTTCTAGCAGAGTTTCTTATGTTTGTAATGCCTAGTAAATAATGCCCTATTGATATCTTTAATACTACCCAAACCATTAAGGTTTCAGTCCTATGGTGTTTAGAATAGTGTACTGGGATCATGTGCTATTTTTGGATCTGACTCTCCCTGCACAAGAATGGCAGAGAGACCTACTGTCATTTATTTATTTATTCATTTTTATTTCAGGGATTTATATCCCACCTTTCTCCCACAATGGGATTCAAGTCAAGTTATAATAATTTAAAAAGACAGAAGTAAAAACATTGATTGCAAAAGTTAAAAAATATAATTAAATATTATTGATATTAAAACATAAATTAAAAACACATAGTTAAAACCAGTAAAAAACATAAAGCATTTTTGTACAATGGAAGTAAAATTCATCCACCAAATGCCTGCCTAAATAAATAGGGTTTTCAGCAAAAAAAAAAAGAGCCTGGCCTCAGGCAGCAGGGAGTTCCACAGTGTGGGAGAAGCCACAGAGAAGTTTTTCTCTTGAGTCCTGACCAACCACACCTGAAAAGATAATGGGGGAAGATCTGACCTTTGATGTCCTCAAACCCAACATCTGTGAAAGTTTTTGCAGCGCTTACCCTACAGAATTGCAGTGTTTACAGAACCACCTTGAATCCCAGTTTGGGGAGAAAGTCAGGAGATAAATTAAATCAAATTCATCAATCTATAAATCAAGCAATCAGAAGCAAAGGGAGGAGGGGTGAATTAGCAAAGGATGCACAATCTTTGTAAATTTCCAGTGTAATCCCAGAACAGAAGAGAGCCATGGAGCAGGCATAGTTCATTTTCTTCTCACTGACATCAGTAGAAGGAATGTGTGTAAAAACAATCCACCCAGAAAGGGGCATACTAGCCCTGAAGCAACCCTCCTCACTCCTTCCTCACCTTCCTTCAGATTTGCTCTTGGTAACTCAAAGGGGCATTGGCTTTTTCAGAGGTTCTGACTCATAGGTCCTCATTCCAGCTGGTAGGATTACTGTGTAAATTGCTCTTTAATATGATTCTAAAGGAGTTACAGCCAGATTTTCTACATAAAAGAAGAAGCCACCAAGGAAAGAAAAACATTTAAGATCAGACATATCTATCTATCTATATTTATAAAATCAGCGATCTGTTATTGTGGCAAGATATGAATATTTATGACAGCCATGACAGCCAACTTCATCCAAACAACCGACTTTAAGCATTTTAAAATCCCATTGACTTCAAAGGGAAAGAGTTAAGCTAGTGCTCTTTTCTCCAACTGACAGGCAAGCCTGCTTTACTTTCTGCCATACAGAAACACATAAAGACCATTTTTTTGTTCACTACTGGACTCTGTTGCTGGAAATTTGTAGGAAACTACAGGACAAGCCTATGTATGTTTAGTAGAAGTAAGCTGTATTACAATCAGTAGGAATTGCTCCCTGATAAAATGGTTAAGGCTTGCTCTCTTTGTTGATCTTTCTTATCTTTGTAGGTGTACAGAGAGAGTTAAATATTCAGTTCAGTTGACAATTGTCTGCTTTGGGTCATTAATTTATTACACAGATCCACCACTAACTCTGATATTTTCAAATCTCTCTCTATCTCATAATAATAATAATAATAATAATAATAATATTTATTTATTTATTTATTTATTTATTTATTTATGTATATCCCGTCTCTCCCTTTTGAGGATCGAGGCAGGTAACAGCATATACACACAACACACAATGTCAGCTATAGGCTTTGGTTGTGGCCACCACTGCTATTGCTTTATGCAGCATTATGTTCTATTTTACAGTCGTTGCTCATCCAAGTCATCTTGTGGTTTATTTATTTATTTATTATATTTATTTGTGTCCTGCTCTTTTCCCAGGACTGGTTTGAGAGTAGGAAGGAAATTTGATAATCAAGAGGGATAATCATAATGACTCACTTAACAGCAGGTCCTTGCAATACTGGGTTATAGCTAAGTATCAAGTGTGTGTGTTCAAGTCTTCTGTCAATTTAAGGTGATCCTATGCATTTCATAGGGTTTTCTTAAGTAAGGATTACTCAAGAGGTGGTTTTGCCAGTTGCTTCCTATGAAACATAGCCCACTGAACCTGGCATTCATTGGCAGCCCCTCATCCAAGTATTAACCAGGGCTGACCCTATTTAGTTTCAAAAATCAAACAGGATCTTGTGCCTTTAGATTATTTAGGTCAGAAATATCAGTGATTTTATGGAATTTAATATAATTTTCAAGAGTAACATTTAGTTTCCAAAATCAAACAGGATCTGGTGCTTTTAGATTATTTAGGTCAGAAATATCAGGGATTTCATGGTATTTAATATAATTTTCATTAACATTAATTTTCCAGTATTTTTCATTATAATTTTCAGTAACATTAAACAGTGATTTAGACTGTGATAAATCATTTGGGACTGATGTAGCGGAGGAGCAAATGAAACCAATTTTCAGATGGCATTGACACGATAACCACTTTATTTATTTATAATATTTTATATCCCACTCTCCCGAACTAAAAACAATATAAAACGCAGCAAACAACAACAAACCATTTTATACTTGGTCATTTAAAACACAAAGGCCAATTAAATATCTGTTGTAACAATAAGCACAGGAAGATGAAATAAAAGGAAAACCTCAGAAATGTTTGAAAAAGTGTGTTCTTTTTAACGTGTCATTCTGGACTCTTGTTTCCATAGTAATTGCATGGCTGACAGCTTTGCTACAGTATATTATATCCAGCAGAGAAGTACTCCCCAAATTAAGCAGACCTGGCAGTTTAGCACTGAGCTGCGTTTTTCATTTTGATGGTATTCCTCTTAGTATTACATGAGTATCTATTTATCTTTAAAAAATTAGGATGCAGTTCTTCTGCTGTATAATAAAAATAAACCCCAAATGAGACATATCTAAAATCCTAGCTTTTATATTGTATGTTCCTTCACCCAAGCCTTTTAAGTAGTATTAAAGTATGGATATTTAATCTTGAGGTGCTGTGTGCTTTTTTCAGTTTTAGGTCACCTATGATTTCATGCCTTTATGTTCTATTCTGTGTTTAATATTTTATATATATTTATTTTAAGCACTTTATGTTATTAGGTGGCATGCAAATATAATAAATCACTAAATAAACATTTTCTTTTTCTGTGTTACTGATTTGCATTCGTTGATCAAACACTGTTGGGAAAAAAACAAGTTCTTTGATATGATTGGATATATGATGGCATCAAAATCTGTTAGTGTAGTAAAATTCCCATATGTTTCTACACATTAATAAAATGACATAGAAAACAAATATTGCAATTCCGTTTTGATGCACTTGGACCTTGGAGGACTGGTAAAGTAGGCAGGGGAGTGAAGGCACAGTTGAACCAAAAACTTTGGTAAACTATGGTGGGATACAGACTGTCCATTTGGGGCAGCCTGCAGCCGCCTCATGCTCCACGTATTGGGGCCAGGGTAGCTACAGTAGCAGCTCAGAGGCCCCAAGACAACGCTTTTCGGGACCAGGGAGAAGCGGCAAAATGCCGCTGCTCCCTAGTCCCAAAAAGGGGTGTCCTTGGGGCTTCATGCCTCAGGACACCCTGGGGAGCTGCTGTCAGGAGAGAAAGGGGCCACTTGGCCCCTTTCCCCCAGCTTCGTTCCCCCAGCCGTTTTGTGGCTGCGGGAACGAGGTGCTCCCCAAGAAAGAGCTCCATTGCAGAGCTCTTTCCAGTGCTGCTGTTAGGCCGCCACAAGCGACCTGATGTGGTGCGAATATGTCATGCACATGCCATGCCGTTTGGATGCGGTGCAGCTGTGACATCATAATGGTGGTGCCTGTGTACACAGGGTTGCGCCATTATGCTGCTGGGATTACGCATTAGCATTAGGGAGTGTGTGGGTGGTGTGTGCTCCCTAACCCTAGTATCAGTGCAGGTACACTGCTTTTTGACAGTCTGTACCACGCCTATATGTTCAAACTGCTCTGTGTATAAAATATGGAAACATTTTCTATATTCCAATGTATACATTGGAGAATTCCAATGTATCCCTTTCCCTTTCTGGGGAAAACATAGTCAAGTTCTCTCAAATTTAGAGAGAAATTTAGATGAGGGAAAACAGTGCATTCCTCTTTAAATAAGAAAGATATTTTCCTTCAGCTACTAATCTTTCATCATGGGTTGTACCTAATGTGGTGTAAGTTCATGGAATTCTCTGTTGGGACTGAAAAATCCTTCCTTCTGTAGTCCTAGGGAGCCACTGCCAGAGAACCAATATTTTTGGACACAGCATAAAACAGTTTCTTTTGTTTAACTTACAAAAACTACTCTGTTCACGTTATAATAATAATATAATAATATTTATTTATATACCGCCCTATGGCAAACCAATCCGGGCGGTTGACAACAGTAAAATATAACAATTAAAAACACTTTATCCCTCCCCCCCTTAAGACAATATGAAACAGTATAACATATTAAAAACACAATATCAAGCATAAAAACAGCAATTAAAACCCTGATATCCCTCTGTTGATCCTCGACCATCACTGAGATGGGGCCACGGGAGGAATGAGGGAATCAGGGAACCTGGGCCGGGATGGTTAGTCTGGAAAGGCCTGCCGGAAAAGATCCGTCTTGACTGCTTTTTTAAAGCTGTCTAATGATGTTATCTGACGGATCTCATCTGGCAGGTCGTTCCAGAGTTTGGGGGCGATAGCAGAGAATGCCCTCTGGGAGGTCGCCGCAAGCCTAGATTTTAAAGGCTGCAGTAAGTTCTTCCCAGAGGACCGGAGAGCGCGGGGAGGATTGTACGGGAGGAGGCGGTCCCTGAGATAGCTTGGACCCAAGCCATTTAGGGCTTTAAAGGTGATAACCAACACCTTGTACTGGGCCCGGAAGCTGATAGGCAGCCAGTGGAGGGACCTCAAAACCGGAGTAATGTGGTCCCTCCTAGATGTTCCTGAGACAAGCCTGGCTGCCATGTTTTGAACCAGCTGTAATTTCCAAGTCAAGCACAGGGGTAGCCCCATGTAGAGTGCATTACAGAAGTCAAGGCGTGAGGTTACCAGCACGTGCACAACCGTCTCGAGATCCCTTACTTCCAGAAAAGGGCCCAGCTGGCGTATCAGCCGAAGCTGATAACAGGCACTCCTGACCGTCGCATTTACCTGATTTGTCATCAGGAGCGACGAGTCAAGGAGCACCCCCAGACTGCGAACACAGTCACTGGAGGAGAGTGTGACCCCATCCAGGACTGGAGGTTGCAACCCAATTCTTGGTTTCGGGGCCGCTACCATGAGCACCTCCGTCTTGTCTGGATTCAGTTTCAATCTGTTTTTCCTCATCCAGCCCATTACCGCCTGAAGACATTCATTGAGAGAAGAGATGCCATCGGAATTCGAGGCCGACGAACGAGATACGGAGAAATAGATTTGGGTGTCATCAGCGTACTGATAACACCCAGCACCATGACTCTGTATTATCTCACCCAGCGGCTTCATATAGATGTTAAATAACATTGGGGACAAAATAGCCCCCTGAGGAACCCCACAAGTGAGGTACCTCTTACTGGAGCTACAGTCCCCGAGTAGCACCCTCTGAGACCTGCCCAAGAGGAAGGACCGGAACCACTGCAAGGCAGTGCCCCCGATACCTAACCCCCTCAGGCGGTCTAAGAGGATGCCGTGATCTATAGCATCGAAAGCCGCTGAGAGGTCTAAGAGCACCAACAGGGTCACACTCCCCCTGTCAATGCTCAGACGCAGATCGTCGGTCAAGGCAACCATGGCAGTCTCAACCCCAAAGCCTGTCCTAAAGCCGGTTTGAAATGGGTCTAGATAATCGGTTTCATCCAAGACAGCTTGGAGCTGAAGGGCAACCGCCCTCTCGATCACCTTGCTCAAAAATGGCAGCAATGACACTGGCCTATAATTCCTCATATCCAGGGGGTCTAGGGAAGGTTTTTTCAGGAGTGGCCTAACCACCGCTTCCTTTAAACAAGATGGAATATGTCCTTCCCTGAAGGATGCACCGATGATATCCGTAAGGAATCTCATCAGTGCATCCCCCCCCGGACGGCCAGCCATGATGGGCAAGGGTCGAGAGGGCAAGTTGTCTTCCTCACCTTACCAAGCAGCTTGTCCACGTCATCAGTACTCACAGATTGGAACTGATCCAGTATAACTACATCGGCGGAGTCACTGGACGCCTCACCTGTCGACTCTGTTCCAATGGTGGCATCTAGGTCGGCTCTTATCTGAGAGATTTTGTCTGCAAAGAAGTTGTTAAACACGTCACAGCAGGCCGTCGTCGGGTTAAGTAAGGGATTTGGCGCAGGGGGCATCTGCGTCATCTCCCTCACCACCTTAAACAGCTCTGCTGGACGGGACTCTGCAGATGCAATACGTGCAGAGGAGAAGGCTCTCTTCGCTGCACGTATTGCCTCCCGATAGGAATGAAGAAAGTTCCTATGGCGAGTTCTGTCGAATAAGAGTCGAGTCTTCCGCCACCTGCGCTCTAGCCGTCGTCCAAACCGCTTCATCTTCCTCAGCTCTGGTGTAAACTCTACTTTTTTTCAATGGGGCTATTCAGCTATTAAACAGTTCAACATAGGATTGTTCTCTCACATACATACCTGAATTTATTTATTTTTACAAAAACTTTTTGTTCACAGTCATCCACTCTGAATCCTATATTTCTCTAATTCTATATTTCAAAAGATGACTGCTAAAAAAGAGAAAAGAATCACATGCTGTTGCTGAAGTGTTCTATTTTGTTTGGCTTCATAACAATAAATTCATATAAAATAGATTCTCATGAAGTGCATAACAGTGCATAAATAAAATAAGGATAATAAGTGGCTCTGCCACTTCTTTTGCATGTATGCACTTTGTTTACTGATGCATTTACTTGCTCAAAGTAGTCAACCAACATAAATTCAAACAAGTTAAAACAAATTAGACAATAAAACAATTAAAATCCTCAAAATAATCAGTCAAGACTGCACTGGCACAACTGTAGTCCTCTGATTCCCTATACACTCAATGAATGTTGAGGAAGACAGGATCAAACTGTACATGTTTGTTGTTAACTGCCTTTGAGTTGACCCTGACTCATGCTGACCCTGTGAATGAGACATTTCCAAGACCCCCTATCTTCTATTGCTCTGCTAGTTCCTGTAGATCCATGCCCATGACCTCTATGATTGAGTCTATCCATCTGGTATGTGGTCTTCCTTCCTTTCTACTACCTTTTACCTTCCCTAGCATGATATTTTCTAATGAGTCATGCCTTCTCATGACGTGGCCAAAGTACAACAACTTCAGTTTAATCCCAAGGAGATTTCAGGCTTGATCTGTTCAAGGACCCACTTGTTTGTCCTTTTGGCTGTCTACAGTATCCTCAGCACTCTTCTCCAACATCACATCTCAATGTTGATACTCTTCCTATCTGCTTTCTTCACTATCCAGCTTTTGCATTCATACATGGTGATGGAGAATACACTGGCTTGGACAGTTCCAACTTTAGTGTTCATTTGTATATCTTTACTCTTTAGGATCTTGTCTAGTTCCTTCAAAGCTATTTCCCCCATTTCTAGTCCTCTTCTGATTTGTTGGCTACAGTCTCCATTCTGATCGATGGTTGAGCCTCGGTATGAGAACTCTTTCACTATTTCAATTTCTTCACTGTCTAAGTAGAATACTTATCAAATTTGCAGTTGACACCAAATTAGGAGGAGTAGCTAATACCCCTGAAAACAGGATCAAACTTCAAAATGACCTGAATAGACTAGAAAGCTGGGCCAATGCTTACAAAATGAATTTCAACACAGAGAAATGTAAGGTACTACACTTAGGGCGGAAAAATGAAATGAACAGATATAGGATGGGTGACACCTGGCTGAATGAGACTACGTGTGAAAGGGATCTGGGAGTCCAAGTAGACCACAAATTGAACATGAGTCAACAGTGCGATGCGGCAGCTAACAAGGCCAATGCGGTTTTAGGCTGCATCAATAGAATTATAGCGTCTAGATCAAGAGAAATAATAGTGCCACTCTATTCTGCTCTGGTCAGGCCCCACCTGGAATATTGTGTCCAGTTCTGGGCATCACAATTCAAAGAGGATGTTGGGAAATTGGAGTGTGTCCAAAGGAGGACGACCAAAATGGTGAAGGGTCTGGAAACCATGTCCTATGAGAAACAACTTAGGGAGCTGGGAATGTTTAGCCTGGAGAAGAGAAGGTTAAGAGGTGATATGATAGCCCTGTTTAAATACTTGAAGGGATGTCATATTGAAGAGGGAGCAAGCTTGTTTTCTGCTGCTGCAGAGAACAGGACCTGGAGCAATGGATGTAAGCTACAGGAAAAGAGCTTCCACCTCAACATTAGGAGGAACTTCCTGACAGTAAGGGCTATTCAACAGTGGAACACACTTCCCTCGGAGTATAGTGGAGTCTCCTTCCTTAGAAGTCTTTAAGCAGAGGCTGGATGGGCATCTGTCGGGAATGCTTTGATTGAGATTTCCTGCATGGCAGGGGGTTGGACTGGATGGCCCTTGCAGTCTTTTCCAACTCTATGATTCTATGATTCTATTTCTTTTGTGATCATTATTTTGATTTTCCTTATGTTCAGCATTAAGCCTGTCTTTGCACTTTCATCCTTGCCATTCTTTAGTAATTGTTCCAAGTCTGTGGTGCTTTGTGTAGTAGTATGGTGTCGCCAGCATAGCTTAGACTGTTGATGTTCATTCCTCCTATCTTCACTCCTCCCCTTTTGAGTCTAGGCCTGTGCTTATTATGATATTTTCTTCTACAAGTTGAATAAATGCAGTGATAGAATTCAGTATTGCCTGACCCCCTTGCCAACTGGGAATTATTCTGTTTCTCAGAATTCTGTTCTAACAGTAGTTTCTTGTCCTGAGTACCAATTTCTCATCAGGACTGTACATATAGTTGTCTCCAAACACTTGGAAACCCCATGAAACAGGGACTATTAGGAACCACAGGGGCAAGTCTTGTGCAGTACATGCAGTAGGAAGCCCAGTGCTCTTAGAGTCCTTGCTACATAAATGTTTGTGCAAGTCTAGACAGTTCCCCTTTCCAACTTCCAATTAATACACGTAGGTCACCGGGGTGGGATCAGAAAGGGTTGGAATGACATAAACTGGGCTTGAAGGTGTGCAGTGATGATAGAGTCTGGCCAGGAAGTGTGAGCCCTGTCCCTTCTTGTGTATAACCCCTCCATATGTGGGGCTAACAAATAAAGAGAACTGTGCTAATAACTGGCTATGATAAATTAATGTATACATACTAAGATGGGCCAGAACTCAGATTATATATCAGTTTATATAACTGAGCAATAATCACACACTAAGGTGCAAACCATATAAAGTGTGTTGTTTTCCCTCTTTCAGCACCATTAAACACAATTTCTCTATCGGGTTTGTACATTCGGCTACAAGCACTAGCAATCAGTTTCTCAGCACAACATAATTCCCAAGTTGCTAACTACATGCCATGTATTTTAACACAGCAGAGATCATTATTTGCACATTGCTTGCAATTTCCTTGAATACTGATGAGTATGTATACAGATCTCATAGAGTATAAGACTCCCAAAGAACTTCAAATGTTGAAAGTACAAACAGAGGAGAGAGGTGGCCCCTTGGCTACAGTCACATGCAACAAGTCCAACAGAATCACAAAAAGTAAAATAGAATGAAGTAATGTAATGTATGCACCTTCCAATTGCCTGCAGCCAATTAACATTAAATGCTGGCTATGAAAGAATACAAAATGCAATTTTGAAAAAATAAAAATGCATACTGTAAAGCACTATGTCTCTCATTTCAGTGAATGCTAATAAAATCCCAAGTGACTTTTCTAAACTTCTGGAAGTTGTATTTTCAATTAAAACTCCAGAATTCAGACCTTAGCATGTCACTGATTCAGCTCTGAACTCAGAATGAATTCCACAATTTTCACAATAAGAATTACATAAAAAGGTAAGGTGTTTGCTTAATCGGAGGCAAAATGCTGAAAAAAATAGGACAACAGAGGACTAACCAGGGCCATCATTGCCATAATGAGACAGGTAGAAAGTCCCCTGGATCTGACTTTTGCAGCTTCTGAAGTCCCCCCATTAGGCCTCCAAATATCTCTAAACTGTCACCCAGTAAACAAAAAAACAAACAAAAAAACAACATGTTTTTCAGAAATTTGTTTCACTGAAAATTATGCAGAACTCTGCCAAACTTGTGAAAATATATCAAAACATCCATACCTTCCAGAATCATTGCCATCCCAAATACCTACATTTTCTCTCTCAGTAGTCCCTTTTAAATTGGTGACAGGAGGTAATATAACATCACTTCTAGCTGCCATTTTCAGAGGGATGACAGAGTAGAATTGAAATGTTTGGGCAGCCCGTGAGTGCTCTGAGTGGAGAAATTGGCTCCTGTCCCACATAGGTGCCTACCGCTGTTTTATGAGATAAGTAAAACAGGACAGCACAAGTAACATATGACAGATGTCTGTGAGTCTCACTCTATTCATTGGCAGTGTGTGCATGAAGTGTGTGTGTGTGTATATACAGAATGTTCACTTCTGTTTACTTCATATTTCATATATATGTAACTAACAGAAGTGAAAATTCTGCACAAATTTGTCTTTCAAATGAGCTGAAATGAGAAGTTTTGCCCTCAACAAGTAATCTCTAAAAGAAATGCATCATCACATTTTTGTTATAATGGTTAGGGAGGGGAGGACTTTGATACAAACTGTGGATATCCATTACAGAGTGAAGACACGAAATATTGCCCTTACTCTAATTTGGCTTTATGGTGAAGTTGTATATACAAATCTGTTTGGGGATATAGACTCATGATGCTACTATAATAACCACATGATCTTTCAACAGCTGGATTATAAGAAGAAATTTTTACCAGTTGTGAAGTTACATGCCAGTAAAGGGACTGAACAGAAGTAAAACAGATTCAAATTATCTGGGAAGTAATTTCATGAACCTCAGATCTTTCTTTGCATAGACAGTGTTTGCCCATTAAAATTAGTCTTAGCCCTATATGTAATATGCCCATTGCGTCTAACAGAAACTGCTGATAAACAGGAAGAATTTTTTACTTATATTGAAAGCTAAGTCCCTTAAGCTTTCATCTGTAAATACATTATTTGACTATATCAAATATAAATGGGCTAAAAATTTGTTCTCCCCCTCCCCGGTACAGACAGGTTTAAATCTTTTCTTATCTAACTCACATTTCACTGCTGTGGCAAAAGTGAGAACTCACAATGGGTGTTCAGCATCCTGGATGGGTTTGTAGCAGTGATTTAAGGGGAAAAGGGGGGGCTGCTTCTGAAAAACAGCAATTACTGGTATAGTAATTGCTTCTCCTAAAAGGTAAATGCCCTCAATAAGTCAACCACTCTGAGAGATTACAGTGCAGGAGAAATGCTTTTGTCTGTGTGAGAATTACAGAGCAGCAAGAAAGCTCACCGGAGATTGCACAAAGAGTAAAAGCAACTAAGATTTTGCTTCAGTATGAGTGCTACTGAAATAAACAGAAACTGGGCAAGAAGTATATATGTCCATCACTCACTTGCTGGAGGAGATGTTACTGTTCGATTGTTCCATAACAAAAATAATGTGCATGTAGAAGCATTGTAAAAAGCTTATATTGATCCATCTCTGCTCCCAGTGAAGTACACAAGGATATCAGATAAATCAGAGTTGAGCCAACCAGAACAAGTCTTTAAAAATTTCTGTCATTCTGCTTGAAAATGTTCCACATTTTTGCAAACAGACCACTTTGACAATGGTGGATGCCTTTCCCATTTTGTTCTCACCTTGTGAGGTAGTTTAGGCTGAGAGATACAGATTAACCAAGATCATCTAGTAAACATCAAGGTTAGGGGAGATTTTGAACCTATCATAGACAATACTGGGTCAGCTCTACAGTAAATTACTGAATCAAGAATCTTTCTATAACACAGTTTAAGGTAGATTTTCTATTTTAAAGAATCACAGAGGTTCTAAAACATAAGCCTGGTCCAGACTGGCGTTTTGCGCCAGCCTGGCCACATACTAGGGTTGCGCGGGGGCAGAGCATCTGCATGCCCTGCAACCCTAGTACATGGCGGTGTTGTCATCACAGCGACCTCTGCCATGATGACATCATGCACATGACACGTCCAAATGGCATGGTGCATACGTGATGTCTCCACGCCGCCCCAGGTTGCTTACAGCGGCCTGGGCGCAGTGCAGGAAGGAGATCTGAAAAGGAGCTCCTTTTGGGCACTGCATCATTCCCGCAGCAACAAAATGGCTGTGGGAATGATGCCAGGGAGAAAGGGGCTGGGCAGCCCCTTTCTCCCATGGCTGCGGCTCCCGGGGTATCTAGGGGCATGAAGTCCCAAGGACACCTCTTTTCCATGCCACGGAGAAGCAGCATTTTGCCACTTCTCCGTGGCCTGGAAAAACTCCAGATTGGGGCTACAGGGCTACAAGTGAGGCTGCCCTGTCCCCAACCTGGAGATAAAAGGGGCGCCACAGACCCGCTCCTTTGGGGCAGTCTGTACTGTGCCATAATTGCAACAAAGGCATACAGAATCAAGTTTGGGTTTAGAAAGTGATGTGTGACCATGCAGCTTTCAGAAAAATGGAAAATTCAGTATTTTAATGAATTCATTTTGTGTTTCTTTTTTGAGTCTTTCGTACAAAATTTGTACGAAAAAATAAAACCCTACTCAACAGTTTGTAATTGAAATTTAGAAGTTAATTTTCAATTTCAACAGTAGACTTTTATTAGGTTTGGTCAGGGGTGAATAAAAAAAGATCTGATTTAGGCTTAAATACTTCAACAATATGCATTTTTTAAAAGCATGATTGTAAGGCTAATATTCGAGCTTGTATTATTTGGCACCATCTAATTATCTGCATCCTATACATGTAATTCTTCACTAGGGCTTCATCTACACTGCACAAATAATCCAGTCTGACACCTGTTGCAAGAAGTTCTTCAAGAAACATGCAGGGTTTGAATGTTATTCACAATTCAGGATTTATTCTGTGAAAAAATCCCATTTGATTGTTTTATGAAGAAATTAGCATTTTCTTTAAAAGGAACTGCCTTTTCTGTGTAGAAAATAATCTTTGAATGCAGACATATTAATTCATTTGCAGAAAAGACTGTTTTATGCACAGAAAATGCTGTAATTGGGGATTTATTGTGCATAACATTGGCGCATTGTGCATAACATTGGCCAAAAGGGCGGTCTCCCGGCGCCAGTGTTTGCTGCATGAAGGAGCTGCAGCAGACAAACCACGTGGCTCCTCCGCACAGCAAAAAGAAGTCGCAAAAAGAGGCTTCTTTTTGCGGCACCATTATGATGCCGCAAAGTGCCAATGACGCACTTGCGGCGTCATAATGGCACCAAGACATGCAGACGCTAAGCATCCGCTATATCAAAATGGCAGTGCCCATGTAGAATGGGCGCTGCCATTTTGTACATGCTCGGCACGTACTAGGGTTAGGGGCATCCGGAAAGGACGCCGCTTCCTAACCCTAATACGTGCCGAGCACGTACTTTTTGGCAGTGTGGAACCTGCCATTCACACGGGATTGATTTGCATATAGAACTGCATTTACTGTGCAGAAAATGCTGATTTTTACAGAAATGAACCACGTGTAAATTTTGCTCAGAATAAATTCTGAACTGAAAAGATTCTCACTAGGTCATGATTCTTCTCATTGTTCATTTACCTTCAGTCCTGTCTGGTAGCTTTCCGCTCTTACTGGTGGTTCCAGCATTTACAGTTTCAGAGGACGTGCTTAGCTTGGTATTGGGGTCTCGCTTAGGTTTTGGTGGCGGTTGCTTCCGAGAGCAGCTACTGTTTTCATCATCGGTACCTCCAACAGAATGAAGTGACTGAGATCTCACGGAAAATCCACTGGAACAGGGATGCGGTAGTCTATCCTGAGGTGCAGGCATTGTCATGAATCCCATACGAAAATGTTTGCCCACATAGTTTCCTTCATTTCCTCTCACCACTTCACCACCTAAGCTGTAAATAAAGTAAAGACATTAGAGCTAACAAAATGTGATTTACTCATTAACTTTAACAGAATCACTTTAACAGATTGAGTACAATATCTGACTCAGAAATGCCACAGCGTTTACCACTCATAATATTTGTTTTGCTACTTCAGGAGAAAAAACATTGTTCCAGTTTCCTGCATTTACTTTACTTTAAAACCCTTTTCATTAAATAACAACATATGAATGATCATTGAAAGCTATTTATATTGACACCATTGTTAAATAAAACAAGAACATTTGGATTATGGCAATTGGCTAGCATTAAGTATTGCAGTTACAGAAAAGTATGTAGTCTTGTTTTAAGACTATGTAAATACCACCCCAGTCCCAGTAGTGTTGCTGACAGGGTTGTCATCCGGTGCTTCTGCATGGGCTATTGGGGGCTAGGCCAAAGTGCCCAGCTCCCACTCCCTGCCACACACTGTTCTACTCATGTGCAGAGCCACACATGCTAGGGAGAGGGGTTGGTCATGCTCCCTGACTGCTGCACGTTGTGCCATGGCAACAACACCAAGGTAGAGGGAGGCTCATTTCCCTCGGTATTGCCAGATCATTCTTCTCATAATACTGTTCTTATGAGGAGAATGAGGCAATGGCATCAGGTTTGGAGGGGTGGCGTGGGGGGTGACCATGTGAAACCTCTTCTGGAGAGTCACCAGATGTGCTCTGCACCTATCACATTCACCTAGGAATGTCACTGCCTAGCTCACCTAAAGAGCCAGCAGCCAAATTGGACAAAAGAGGTCTGTTCAGTTTCTAATCAAGGCACAAGGAGGACGATGTTTCCACTCCCTTCCCATCTGTAAGTGAAGCTGCAACAACCTGAAGCAAGACCCCTGTCACAAGTCCTTGTTGCAGCTTTGCTCACTTGCAGGGGGAGGTAGAAAAGCCATCCTTGTTATTTTCCCACAACACTGTCATGTTCTGTTTAAATACATAATTTATTATTCATATCGATATCTATTTTACAGCAAAGTTTTCTTCCCATTTTTCATTTTTTATCATTTAAGAAATTATTTTTATATTCTCAATATTTCTTCATATAAAATCCTTTCATTGAACACACTCTGTATATTACATTAAATAACTAAACATTCTAAGAGTCCTTCATGTTCATATGTGGTGCATAACTTAAACCCAGTTTATTATTCTTAATTTATCAAATCCATATTTTACTTTCATATCATTTCTTTGTTAAGATATCTATCAAGTAGGTCCCAATCTTTTATAAATGTATCGTTATTACCACTTCTTATCAGGAACATAAGTTTGTCCAATATCATCACGTCCCATAATTTAATCCTTCATTCCTTTATAGTTGGTTCTTCTTTACTTTTCCATTTTTGTGTGAAAATCATTCAGTCATATGAAAGATTATTTTGCCATGTTTCTTCTCCATATCTGTATCATCTATCATATTTAAGAGGTAGAAGGTTGGCTCCATTTTAACTTGAATATCTAAAATATTTTCCAATTCCGTGTTGATTAATTTCCAAAATGTTTGTGCTCTTGCACATTCCCATCACATATGGAAAAAGGTCCTAATCTTTGCTGGGCAGTGCTAACATTCTTTGTTATTGTTTTTATTTCAGGGGACAAATACCACCTGTATCATAATTTGTAATAATTTTCTTTAATTTCGTAGCTCAGTGTATATTGTATTTTCTTATTCCATTTTCCCCCCAACTATCTAACGTTATTGGTTTCTTTATGTCTTGTGCCAGTTAACCATGAATTGCTTTATTGTTTCTTCCTCCATCATTAGATTTAGTAATATTTTATATAATAATGATTTCTGATTTTGGGTTATAGAAAGAATTTATAATAATAAAGAATATATTTTAAAGAAAAAGGAGATAGAATGGATTCTAAGACTGAACTCCTTGGTGCCTGCAGGTTTAAATTAAGATTTGGATTTATAATCTTTAATTTGAATGCAACAGAGAAATTATACATTAGAATATATGTATGAGTGTAATATAATGACATGACTAGATTGATCAACTCTTTGGAGAGATTGTATCATATGTCCCTGTGTATTGTCCCAAGACATATCATTGGTTATGCCTTTCCAAAGTCATCTGGAATATGTATATATACAGAAATGCTACAGTGTCTATTCCCTTTATCTCTATAGTTGAGTGTTTTCGCCTCTAGTGATTTCTTTTGAAGAGTATGTATAGCTTTAATAAGAACTATATGGATATTTTGGTATCATAGGCCTGATACAGATGGAAAAAAGGGGTGTGGCCACAGTGATTTTAGGGTTAGCAACCGTGCACCAACCGGACAGTCCTTCACCCTAAAACGTGCCAGCAACGGCATCATGGCAGCATCCCATCCACATGGGCGCCACCATGATGACGTCACACACACGCCATGTCCAAACAGTGTGGCACAGGTGTGACGTCTCTGTACTGCCCCAGGCCACTTATGACAGCCTGGTGGAGGCACAGAAAGGAGCTCCAAAACTGAGCTCCTTTCTGAGAGCGGATCGTTCCCATGGCAACCACATGGCCACAGGAATGATCCTGAGGAGAAAAGAGCCGCACCATAGTTTGATGAGCATTGTCCTATCTTTTTAAATATTATATTTTAGGTATATTTATGCTTGTGAAGTTGAAGGCTTTCATGGCTGGCATCCATAGTTTTTTGTGGGTTTTTCGGCCTATCTGGTGGTGTTCTGTAAGAATTTATTCCTGACGTCTCGTCAGCATCTGTGGCTGGCATCTATAGTGTGTGTGTGTGTGTGTGTCAATAACACAATAACAATTGGAAGAGATCCTTTAAGAGATTAAGTTCCTATAGTTCACGTTCACCCATAGAGGATTCTGGGCTTGAATTTGCCCCAAATTCCTCCCATTACCTGTTCATTCTGAAGTGACACCTGGCAACTGTTTACATTGTGTCCCACCATGCCACCTGGCACTGCTGTGGCTGTTGCTGGCATGGATCACTTCCTCTGATGTCAAAAACAAGGTGGCCAGCACCACTCAGATGTCTGGATACCTCATTGTAACCTCAGAGCTTCTTGCACCAGCGGCTGTGGCACTGAGTGACACAGCGAGATGACTGTATAGACAGCAACTCAGCTTAACTCCAGAGTGCTTCAAATTTTCTTCAAAGATTTGGAGGAAATGGTGATTGTTTGGGAAAAAAGTGGATTAAGCAGCCTGGATGCTGTGTGAAACTGGCCTTCACATCTGAAGATAGTATGCACCTGAATAGGTCTATGGGTTTATGTCATCTGGACAGGGCAACCTAAGAGTGTGAATAAACTGATGTAAATGGCCCAAGTAGACATGCCCTATGTCACTTTATCAAAAGAAAAGTGACTTCTGCTCAAAACAGGCAGGTAAGAAAGAACAGAGTCTGATGAGGAGGCTGAGGAAGGGACCCAGGCAAGTCTTCCAGACAAGGAACAGTCTGCAGCTCTCCCTGTTTCAGAGCAGCCAGCCCTTCCTACTGAAGAGCTCCAGCCAGTTCATCCTGTGGAATTGCAGCCTTAGCCAACATGGAGATAAGATGCTCAGCCAGGCTGCAAGCAATCAAGCTCTGATTAGAACAGTTGGGATTAGGCTGTTTAAGAGCTGAGTTTGCCTAAAGAGTTGTTGGAAGTAATTTGCCTGTTTTCTGGTCAGCATTCTTGTTAGCTGTTTCTAGACTCCTGCATTCCTACTTCAGACCTCCTGGCTTCTTCGACCTTTGGACCGTGTTGATCTTGATTCTTGTTCCCTTCACTGAGTTGGACTGCTTGGCCCATGCTTTTCTCTTAACAGACTCTCATGGACAAGAACACTTTGTATCTGCTTGTGATTAGTTGCCTCTGCTTGCATTCTCTGTCAGAGGTTACCTCCCAACCACACTGTGTGGGTGTTTGGTGAACCAGGACACCAAGGGAGCCCAAACCCAGATGCAAAAGAAACAGAGGGAAAATATGCTCCTTGCTGGCAGTCCATTCTGGACTGTAGCAGCAGCTGGCCTCAGGACCACAGTGTCCAGTTACTGTGGTCCCTCACTGATCACGGCTCGCTCATGACTGGAGCTGCCAGAGGCCATGCCAAGCTACTTGTCTGCTTTGTTCCTCTGTTACTTTGTGGAAAGTAGGAAGGGGATCAATCTCTTTTTATTTATTGGGATTGCTAGATATTCTAAAAACAAATATTGGCTGAAAGAATAAATGTAAGGCCAAACCAGGTGAATTTTTAAATAAATAAATAAATAAATAAATAAATAATGCTGTCTTCTTCCTCACCATATATTAGAATGAAAAATACACATTTAATGCATCTAATGTAAATAGTATTCTACAGAGGATTTTTTAAAAAAATGTATGTGATTTCTTTTGTGGCAACTTTTAATCTTAACAGTAGGGAAATATTAGAAAGGAGATGTTATTTTTATAAATTTGGCATGTTTATGAAAAGGGGCAAGTATGGAATAAAAACCTTAAGCAAAGTCTTTTTTTTTTTCCTGTCTTACCATTCAGTGGCCTGAATCAATCATCATCAATCATGGACTAAATGGAACTGAATGGTGGAAATCATAGGTACTGAAATGGATTTTGTAACATGTAGTTACTGACAAAGCATGGATTACAAATTCCCTGAATCTCAGCCCATAGGATTCTGGGACTTATAGTCCAGCCCAAGAAAGTAACTTTTCCAATCCTTGGATTCACATTTGTAATATCTTTTTTTTCTAGAGCTACAGAGGACAACTGCAAAGAATTAGAGGTCAACCTATGCCATTTCCCAACCTCCTCAGTCTCTGTGGGTAGTAGGTTACGGTGTTGGGAAAAGGTTATTTCAGGTCCAAAACAGGTTTTAGGGCACTGAAATTACCATAAAATGAAGAAAGAAAGAAAGAAAGAAAGAAAGAAAGAAAAGCACCAGCATCTTGGAACATTGTAAGGCTGTCATTCTCCATTTTTAGGATGTTTTCCCACCCACAAACCACAAGGTTGTGGGTTCAACAAGGTTGTGAGGGGGTTATGGCATGTGGGACTGTATGGCGTGTGGGACTGTCCTGGTGGTACAGTGATTAAATGCCTGTACTGCAGCCATTCACTCACAAACCACAAGGTTGTGAGTTCAATCCCAGCCAGGGGCTCTGGGTTGACTCAGTCTGACATCCTTCTGAAGGTTGCTACAATGAGTACCCAGCTTGTTGGGGGCAATTAGCTTACACTTTGTAAACTGCTTAGTACATTGGTAAGTGGTATAGAACTTGCTATTATTGTGGATATTGGTGTATTTGCTATTGTTGGTGTACTTGCTATGTACTTGCTATTATTGTGGGTATTGGTGAGCTACACATGGTCCAGAAGCCACAATTCCCATGCCACCCAGGAGAAACTACTCTTTAAAGACAGGACAGTCTCTATTAAGTCTGACAAATTGCAGTTGCTAGAAGGTGATGGCGAAAGCTGGACAGTGATGAGGTGACAGAAAGAGAAGGAACACTATTTGCTCTGCATTTAAAAAATTTTGCCCCCCAAAACCCTACTGTGAGGGTGGGGGAGGGCTCTTGTGCAATGTGAAAAAACATTAGCTGGCACATTTTGTTTTGTTTGTGGACGTCTTGTCTGTGATATTAGATTGGATTAGATTATTGGATGAGACACCTGCAAGATTTCCTGTCTTCTACTGCTCTACTTACATCTTGTAGATGCATGTGCTGTTATTATGTATTGAAGTATTTACATCATCTTCTTTCTCCTCACTAGTGCCTTACTGTTTTTAAATTGTTTTATGAATCTCACCAGAGCTTATGCAATAAACTTCTCAAAAATCTCTCTAGAACTTCAGTATGATTGCACGATTGCTACAGGTTGCTGTGATGGAACTGTTGTGCTTTTCCTTGGCATGAGATCATCTACCCACACACTCTTATACACTCCTTCTTTCTCTCTTGTCAGTCTCCTCCAATACATCACTTCACACAGGGAGTGAATATGTGTGTGGGAGGTGATCTTGGGAGATAAAACACAGCAACACCATGTCAGTATCCTATAGCAATAGAGTTACAATTCTAGAGTGATTTTTTAAAAATGCTATCTCTGTGGGAGTTTGACCAGTTTCCCTGGAGATGTCTTTGAAAAGGGGGGAAATGAAGCAGGGCAAGCATCAGAATTCAAAAGTATGAAAAGTTAACACCCACAGTTTATGTCATAAGACGCTGCGCCAAAATGATATGCATCATAATATTAGGTGCACATATGGATTTGGATCAAAATATATTGAAGTGTACTGGAATATGAAAAAATACTGCATTCAGGCCCGTTACAGACGGGCTCTTCCGGTGCCCCGTCACGTGCTAGCGGTTGGCCGAGGACCTAGCGTTCACACTGGCCTCACCCCTAGCACGTGACGAGGGCGTAAAGATGGCGGCGCCCTATACACACGGGCGCCGCCATCTTTACGTACTGGATGCATAGCATCCGCACGTCGCACACCGGATGTGACACCACGAGTGCATGAGTAGCACCTCGCGGCATCTCATCCGGGGTGGAAGAAGAAGCGCCATTTTGGCACTTCTTTGCTGCATCCAGGAACCGCGCGGTTTGGATGCTGCGGTTCCTGGATGCAGCAACCAGCAACAGCGCAAGACTGCCCCTTCTGGGCAGTCTGTAACGCGCCTCAGATAGCCTGCCTTCATCTAAAGAGTCCCAATTTCTCAGTACAGTAATTGATGAGGATTACTAGGAAATTCACTATGACAAAAGAAAC
Organism: Sceloporus undulatus; assembly: GCF_019175285.1. NCBI lineage: Eukaryota > Metazoa > Chordata > Lepidosauria > Squamata > Phrynosomatidae > Sceloporus > Sceloporus undulatus. The sequence continues at coordinate 232,964,769 of NC_056524.1, read as the reverse complement.
ATCATCTGGATCTCCAAAACAAAGCAGTTAATAAACCAGTTAAAAACACCATCTCTGTTACACAGTTCATCAGTTTCAATGAGTCATATGACTAAGACTCTAAACAGATGGGCAAAAAAAGGTCACTTCCAGGTGGTTTGGGGGACATGGCAACTACTTGATGTATGCCCCAAGCTACCTGGAAGCCACTGCCAAGTCACCCCAATCTGGGCACTGGAAAGAAGCGGGGGGGGGGGATACTCCTTTTCAGAAGCTGCTTTGAAACAGCAGAGATGGGCTGGATTGGGGTCATGCACTTGCAGATGCCATGGCTCCAGGGTGAGTGGCTCTAGGGCGGCCCCAATCCACCCTTTTTGGACAATCTATTTTGCCCCAAAGTCTAGATTCAGCTCAGTCTCTTATATTTTACAGAATCCCATGGACTCTGCACATTTGTAGTTCTCCAAGCTGGTGGTGGTAAGATATCTAAGACTGCAAATTCTACTATACTACAAAAATATTTTGGGGCCCTCCCATTTCCCCAAGTTGTAGTTGTTTATATTATTTTTTCCTGATAACTATGAATTTTCTACAGATTATCATCAAAAATCAAACCTGAGTTCGCTGAAGTGTTATTTCCTTTGCTTTAAACAACATTAATTTTCTCCTGCCTTGTGATGTACTCCAAAGAGTAAATGGTAGGCCTGACTTGCAGCACAGGAGACTGAGCAAGATTCATGTTCAGTTTTCTGTACAGGAAAATAAAGACAGCTAGTAGAAACAATTGTGGAGATGATCTCATTCCATTACTTTTGACAGAAAGGAGTCTGTGGTCTTCACTGTTCAGATGAAAAGCTGCAGCTCATTTCAAAATTCTATTACAGTATATGAATTGTCAAAAATGCTGCACAGTTTATTAATATATTTGGAAATGCACGTTTGGATTGTACTCCTGAGAGCTTTCCATTTGGACATGGTCAAGTTTAAAACAGTCTATATCACAAGCAAGAATATTTGCTGAAGGACAGCATAGAAAATATTATTTTGAAGAGAAGGGGGGAAATAAAATGATTTGTCAGAATGGAAAAGTCATAGTAAAAGTTCCAAGCCATTTACCTCAAAGTAATCTTACTGATCACTACTCTTGCATACCTGGCTTGGGATCAGTTCCTTTTTAAGCCTCATTCCCACTTACCTCTTGATTTGCTTCCTGCACCGATTCTTGAAACCGGTTCAGCAAAAAGCATGCCCTTGCCTGCTGGCCAACCCTCAGTCCTGCTTGTGGTGAAGTGAAGGGTTGCCAGGCAGGGGTGGACACCTTGTCAGCATTCCCCAGTGGCAGGGATTAGTCTGGAAACCAAGGAGCAGTTTCCCCTATCATCCCTGTATTCTGGCACTGCACCAGTAGGGGGTTCATCAGCCCACAGCTGGTGGTTGATGTCTCGATACAGACCCATGCTTTTGGCCAACCCTGTATTCAGATGTAAACAATAAAGTTGTGACTTGTGCTTTCCATTTTGTTGTTGTGTGGTATTCCTTGATTTGCAACTTCAACTCTCTACCAGCAAGTCAAAATTAGCCTGAAGGCATTTAACAACCCAAACAAATCTGGAACCTCATGAATTCAAATAAAAATAAAGAACCTCCTGTTTGTGTGATCAGTGACGCCACACCTGCTTGTTCTTCTGTTGTCTAACAGTGGTTAGAATGGTTATGGTTTGTTGTTAACTGCCATCAAGTTGACTTAGACTTATGGTGGCCCCATGCATGAGAGACCTCCAAGTCACCCTATTAGCAGCAGCTCTGCTCAGGTCTTGTAGACTCAGGGCTGTGGCTTTCTTGACTGAAGCCATCCATCTGGAATGTGGTCTTCCTTTTTTCCTACTGCCTTCTGCCTTAGAAAGCATGAATGACTTTTTTAGTGAGTCATCTCATCTCATGATATGTCCAAAGTGTGTTAGTTTCAGTTTAGTGATCTTGGCTTCTAAGGAAAGTTCAGAAATGATTTGATCTGGACACATTTATTTGTCATTTTTCTCTTTTTCTTCCTTTTGGCTGTGCACAGTATCTGTAGAACTCTTCTCCAGCACCACTTTTTAAATGAGCTGATTTTCTTCACTATGTAGCTTTCACAACCACACATAGAAATGGAAAATACAGTGGCATGGGCAATCCTATCTTTAGCATGAGCTTTTGTAGACTTCAGTCTACTTCCTCAGATGCAGTCTACTTCATATGAAGAAGACTGAAATCTATAAAAGCTCATGCAGCCCATTTCTTTGTTTCAGTTAGTCTCAAAGGTGCTACAAGATCTCTCTACATATTGATTCTATAGACTAACACAGCTATATCTTTGAATTCTTATCCTATCTTTAGTATTCAATGATATATCTTGACACTTCAGGATCTTGTCTAGTTCATTCAGAGCAGCACTTCTAAGCCCTAGTCTTCTGATTTCTTGACTGTAGTCTCCATTCTGGCTAATAATTGAGCAAAGATATGGAAAATCTTGAACTAGTTCTGTTTCAAAGGCCCGTTCTGCATGGATGGAAAGTACGTGCTTGGCATGTACTAGGGTTAGAAAGGGCCGTCCTTTCCGGATACCCCTAACCGTAGTACGCGTCAAGCGCATACAAAATGATGGCGCCCATTCTACATGGGCACCACCATTTTGACATAGTGTACGCTTAGCATCTGCATGTCGCACCACGGAAATGATGCCGCGAGTGCACCATTGGCGCCTTGTGGCGTCATTTCCATGGCGCAAAAAGAAGCCACTTTTTGGGGCTTCTTTTTCAGCTGCTGGGAAGCCTCACCATCTGGAGGCTGAGGCTTCCCGACGGCGGAAACGGAGGTGCTGTTTCTCACTGACAATGTTCCTGGCATCAGCTCATAGTTCTTGTGGCTCCCAGTCAATTAGGCTTAATAGTGCAAATTTATCTTTAAATTCTATGGGTATGTTCTTCAGGTTGTATTTCAGCCTGGATTCTGATTTACAGCCTGGAAAACTGCATTAGGTAATACTCCTAATGACCGGATGGGAGTTTCTCAAAAGAGAGATACTGAAGGCACAATTTCAAACTTCCAGTGAGAAAGAAAAATGGGAAGTGTCTCAAGAAACCAGGATGGATGACTAAGGAACTTTCAACCAAGCTAAGTTTGAAACGGAACATGTATAAGAAATGGAAAAAGGGGGGAATCACAAAAAAGGAATTCAAAGAAATAGTAGGCATGTGCAGCGGTAAAGTCAGAAAAGCTAAAGCGCAGAATGAACTCAGGCTTGCTAGAGAGGTTAAGAACAACAAAAAGGGCTTTTTTGGATACGTCCGCAGCAAAAGGAAGAAGAAGGAAACAATAGGGCCACTGCATGGAGAAGATGGCAAAATGCTAACAGAAGACAGAGAAAAGGCAGAATTACCCAAAACCTTCTTTGCCTCAGTCTTCTCAGAAAAGGCAAAGGGTGCTCAACCTGAAGATAATGGAGCAGAGGACAGAACAGGGGAATTTCAGCACAGAATAAGTAAAGAGATAGTAGAGGAATACCTGCTTAATCTAAATGAATATAAGTCTCCAGGACCAGATGAACTACATCCAAGAGTATTAAAAGAACTGGCAAATGTAATATCGGAGCCATTGGCAATAATCTTTGAGAACTCCTGGAGAACAGGAGAAGTCCCAGCAGACTGGAGGAGGGCAAACGTTGTCCCCATCTTCAAAAAGGGGGAAAAAGAGGATCCCAACAATTATCGTCCAGTCAGTCTGACATCAATACCAGGAAAGATTCTAGAGCAGATCATTAAACAGAGAGTCTGTGAACATCTAGAAAGCAATGCCATAATCACAAAAAGTCAACATGGGTTTCAGAGAAACAAGTCATGCCAGACAAATCTGATCTCTTTCTTTGATAAAATTACCAGCTTGGTAGATGAAGGGAATGCTGTGGATATAGTATGTCTTGATTTCAGTAAGGCCTTTGACAAGGTTTCCCATGATATTCTTGCAAACAAGCTTGTAAAATGTGGGCTAGACAAAGTAACTGTTAAATGGATTTGTAACTGGTTGACTGGGCGAACCCAAAGGGTGCTCAACAATGGCTCCTTTTCAGCCTGGAGAGAAGTGACCAGTGGGGTCCCACAGGGCTCTGTCCTGGGCCCAGTGTTATTCAACATCTTTATCAATTACCTGAATGACAGAATTGGGAGCACACTTATCAAATTTGCAGATGACACCAAATTAGGAGGAATAGCTAATACTCCAGAGGACAGGAGCAACATTCAAAATGATCTGAATAGACTAGAAAGCTGGGCCAAAGCTAACAAAATGAAATTCAACACAGAGAAATGTAAGGTACTGCACTTAGGGCAGAAAAATGAAATGCACAGATATAGGATGGGAGACACATTGCTGAATGAAAGTACATGTGAAAGAGATCTAGGAGTCCAAGTAGACCATAAGTTGAACATGAGTCAACAGTGTGATGCGGCAGCTAAAAAGGCCAATGCTATTCTAGGCTGCATCAATAAAAGTATAGTGTCTAGATGAAGAGAAGTAATAGTGCCACTGTATTCTGCTCTGGTCAGGCCCCACCTGGAATATTGTGTCCAGTTCTGGGCACCACAATTCAAAAAGGACATTGAGAACCTGGAGCGTGTCCAGAGGAGGGCGACTAAAATGGTGAAAGGTCTGGAAACCTTGCCCTATCAGGAACGACTCAGGGAGCTGAGGATGTTTAGCCTGGAGAAGAGAAGGTTAAGAGGTGATATGATAGCCCTGTTTAAATATTTGAAAGGATGTCACATTAAGGAGGGAGCAAGCTTGTTTTCTGCTCCTTCCTGTTCTCCCAGAGAACAGGACCCGGAACAATGGATGCAAGCTACAGGAAAAGAGATTCCACCTCAACATTAGGAGGAACTTCCTGACAGTAAGGGCTGTTCGACAGTGGAACAAACTCCCCCGGAGTGTAGTGGAGTCTCCTTCCTTGGAGGTCTTTAAGCAGAGGCTAGATGGCCATCTGTTGGGGATGCTTTGATTTGGATTTCCTGCATGGCAGGGGGTTGGACTGGATGGCCCTTCTGGTCTCTTCCAACTCTATGATTCTATGATTCTATGATTCCTAAGTAGATATGCACAGAGGTAGATCAGTGATTCAGCAATTTTCCAAATCTTAGGTATCACATGTGTATGTTTGGGTGGGGAAGAGAGATAATTCTATTCTACCTTTCCTCTCCCCCTGCAGTTAACTGAGTGCAAACCACTTCCGCACTTTGGACTCAGTTTATGGGAACAGGAAGAAAATGGAAAGATGGGAGAGAACTGGGAAATTTTAAAGGCATCTGAAAAAGTGGGGCAATAGAGGATTAATTGGGATTATCCCACTGGAACAATTGGAAGGTATGATACTTTGTTTTTTGGAGTAAAAATCACAATGGCATTTGCCCCTTTTTTCCCCTTTTCATTTTGCCTCAGCATCATGATGATCACTTGGGTGTGCTTTATATCCCTTTTAAGCATCAGATCTCTCAAAACAAAGCTGACTATTTACTTATGCTTATATAAAAGGAAGTAGCAAAGTATGAATTCCTGAAAGGAAACACTGTGTGTGTGCATGCATGCTTGTGCACACACATTGAATTATCCTTGCCTAATGCATTATGAATTTCCTAATGAGAGAAGGGCTATAAGCAACACCTTTTTATCCAGACTAATTAGTATGTTCACACTTCTGAAGGCAAAGGGCACAATCCATTAGAAAGTTCCTCTGTATGAACCCTACTGACAGTCATTGAAGAATATGGAACTTGTTGGTGGATTGTGCCCATCATTTTCAGTTTAGAATTTTTAACCACATGTGATTGTTTATGTCGTCTAATTACCACATTTTCTCCCACTCCTTTATGTCAAATCTTCTGAAGATAAAGGACTGAATTGACTTTGAGCTTCTGTTCCAACTAAGAATAAATAGAATAAATTACACACACACACGAGACATATTTTTTACTTCGCATTTAAAAAGTGCTTTCAAGATTAGCATAAATTGCATTTGTAAATCGGAATTTGCTGAAATATTTAAGCTACACTATTTTTATCCACTTAAGTAAGTTTTCCTCAACCCATGAAGGAATCTAATAATGGATGAAGGAGGAAGCAAATAAAGAGGGTGCCTATCCTTTCAGCTGCACATATACTGCTACTATAAAATATAACTATGCTATAAATTACAACTATACTGTATTGTAAACTGAGTTACAACTTTTATCAGGCAGACACACATGCATGCAGACTGACACATGTAGAAAAAGTGTGCTTCATCTTTTTTTCCAATGGCAAAGAATGATGCTTAGCCCAAAAGTTTAAGTTCTGTTTAATTTAGATTACTTGTATGGTATTATGGTACGGTGTATCATATTCTGCATATGATTAAATCTAACCAATGCTACTACTGCAGCTACTGAAATGCTAATGAGAGGTTACACTAACTCAAGTAGTAAAAAATGGAGTTCAGGATGGAGGTGAAACTTTGAGCTCTGGACCAGGTGCCCTGGCCCTTGTTTCTCTATTCATAATGGGCATATATCTCTCCACTGATGAAAATCTTCCATGACAGCCCATTCTCCCAATCTGTTCCACACAACACAGAACTGGTTTGCTGCCCAATGGAAACATTTTTTAAAACTTTTATTTCCTGGTGGCCTCTCTCTCTCTCTCTGTGCCTTGTGATATCTCCATTATTTTCATAGAATTTTCTTAGGGAAAGAAAGTTCAGGGGTGGTTTCACCATTTGACGTCCACTGAAATAAAGTGCCTGGTATTTATTGGCAGTCCTACACCCACATACTAACCAAGAGTGACACTGCATAGCTTCTAAAATCAGACAGGATGTGGTGTCTTTAGTGTATTTCACCTAAGCTGAATGGGAAGTAATTTTGCTTGTTTTTCATTGACAGAGGAGAGACTGTTTCTTTTGCTCTTTGTTCGGTTTGCTTTATCACGCAGATAATTAACTTACAACTATGAGCAAATTTTTTTTATGTGTAGACTAAACCCAAATATAGGAGCATGTTAAAGCCCCCTCCTCAACCTAGGAATATAAATATTAGCATACAGTTTGAGAGTGTTTTCTTTAAGAATATAAAGGATATGTGTAAATTCTTTTTTTTTCTCATTTAGAAAATATGTGTTAACACTGTAAGCTTATTTGAGAGTTTTTACATTTTCAAAACACACACACACACACACACACACACACACACACAGAGGATTACTACACAAAATAATTTTTCCTTAAATTTTTGCAATTTTTCTTCAAAAATGCAAAAAAAAATCATCAAAAATGTGCAGAAGCTCTCAGAATTTCACCCAATTGAGGGACAGTTTTTATTTTTTTATTCCTTCATGAAAGAACAGAATAAGTAAAGATTTATGCTCCTACTCCTGAGCAATGCAGTTTGGCTACCTTTTGTACAAGCAACCAGCCCAACTGAACCTGGGAGACCTCCCATGACAGAAAATATGAGGACTGGCTGAAAAGTGCTTCAAAGAATACATAATGATCTTTTGAGGCAACAGGAAGCTGTTTTGAGGGGAAAGTCAGTGTGATAAAATCAGCCTAACTTCCAAATTTAACTCAAATTCGGAAGAGATAAGGTGGGCACCAGTGATGGTTCCTTAATTGATCACACACCAAAAGAACACTTCTTGTTAATCACAGGCAATTGGAATGCAAATTAAGAAATAGAACACTATCAAAGATTATAGAAAAATTTGGCCTAAGATCAAGAGATGAAGCATGGAACCAACTGATTGAATTTTTGCAAGGCTAACAGTTCATTCATCACAAACACAAACAAGAAGTGACTGTATATGTGGCAAATACAGAAATCAAATAGACTATGTAATTGGAAGCAGAAAATGGAAAAGCTCCATTGTCTCTGCAAAAACAAGAGCAGGGGCAGATTGTGGTGCAGACCATGAACTGCTGATTTCAAAAATTAGAGTAAAGCTAAAGAAGAACATTAACCAACCATCACACCAAAATACAATTTGTAGAAAATTCCTGTAGAATATAAAGGCAATGTGAAAAACTAATGGACACTATTAAGCCTAATTGACTGAGAACCAGATGAACTTTGAACTGAAGCCAGGGACATTATCAGGGAGAAATGCAGAAAGACACTATCTGAAAAACTGCATTAATTTCCCATACACTCAAAGTGATGTTCAAACAGGTGGGGTACAGACCGCCAGCAAGAGGCACTGGGGAGGCGCCTCTCTTTGCTCCACAGCAGCGCAGCAGTAACCAAACTGCGCGACACTGCTGTGCAGCAACAAAGGAACATTTAAAAGTGGCTTCTTTTTGCAGCGCAGTTGCACCGCTGCAAACCTACAAAGACATCCTGATGGCGTCGCAGCTGCGCAGCACTGTTTGGACACTGCGCAGCTGCGACATCATAGCTGTGCATGTCATGTGGGTGGTGCTGTGCAGCTGTGCTGCCCTCATCACATGCTAGGGTTGTGGGGTGTGTGCACGTGCCACTCCGAGGCAACCCTAGCATGTCATGGGTGTGCTGCAAAGCGCCTGTCTTTACAGGGCCATAGAGAAGCTTCAATGGCTGACAGATGAAACACTACAAGCAGTCAAGGACAACTGAGAAGCAAATGTAAAAGGTAACAGAAATAGTGTCAGAACCTGAATGTGACTACTATAACAATGAATGCAGAGAAACAGAAGTTGAAAACAGATATGAAAGACTGTGAGACAAGATCCGAGAAATCAAAGGCAAATTTAAACCAAGAGTGGCAATGCTATAGAACCTGCAAGGGGACATATTGCACAACTAAGTAGAAATAAAAAGATGATAGAAATAATACACAGAAGAACTAAATAAGAGATGAAAGATTTGAGATTCATTTGAACAAGAACCATATGAAGATCAAAGTCTAATTTTAGATGTGAAATGGAAGCTGTACTTGGAGCACCTGAGAGAAATTAATCTTCAGGAACAGATGGCATACCAATAGAGTGTTTCAGTCTACAGTGATAGAACCTACACTAGTTTTGATCAGTGATGCAGACTTGAGTCTATTGACTTGTACTCAAGTCAGACTCAAGCCACTTCAGTGATGCACTTTGGACTTGACTAGGTAATAAATGATGCTCTGACTTGACACAACTCAAGACTTACATATTTTTAGTATTGTGAAAGCTGTACAGTGAAGAAAGCTGACTGGGTGAAAATCAATTAATTTGAAATGTGGTGTTGGAGAAGAGTTTTATGGATTGTTAAAAATACAAATGAGTCCTAGAGCAAATAAGACTATAACATTTCTTAGAAGCCAACATGACTAAACTGAGACTGTTGTGCTTTGGTCATATAATGAGGAGACATGACTCACTAAAAAAGAATAGCAATGCTTAGTTGGGTAGGAATAGAGAAAACTGTAATTACAGATGAATAGACTGAACCCACAGCCCTAAATCTACAAGACCTGAGCAGGCCTGTTAATGATTGAAGACTTGGATATATCTCATTCATGGATCACCATTGAAGTCAGCTTGATAGCTGTGAACAACAATAAAACAGCCTGAGAGCTCATGGTCTGTTCCCCATTGTGATTCTTGCAGATTCCTCATATTCCTTAGGTTCCTAGGAAAGAATATTGTTTAGGAAATCCCCTTTGCAGGCAAGGACTTTGCATTCATGGCTTTGTCAGTATGAGTAGTCCTCAACTGCGGGGGGGGGGGGACTACACATAAGTGTGTAACAGTTGTTTCTCCACTAAAAGGGACATCTCCCCACACTTTAGTGAATGATTAGGGCATATTTTCTCCCACTGTTTATTACCAGTCTCTTAGCCCAGTGTCTACTAAATGTACAATTTAAGCTCTGATTCATGTCTGCACGACTCCATTATGTGACTTAACATCACCCACATTGTCCCAGCTCTTGAAGTTTGGAAAAAGGAAAAAGATTGTACCTCCTAATATTACTAGCCTGGCAAACACATAGCTTGGCAGTGCTGAAAAAACAATTATTCATTTCTCTTTTTTCACTCCAAAGGGGAAAAAAAACACTTCTGTTCTCTCACCCAATGGAGTACAGTATTAGCAATCTATCATGTAGTTCTGCCAACATATACAGCCCCCAACACACCACACTATTTCATACATAATATCAGTCCTTCCCATTTCCACAAAATCCATGCAATTTCTGAAACTTGGTCATATATTAGAGAGGTCCATATATTCCATGATCATACATAATGAAAAGTACTAAGAGATCATTCATGGGGCTTTGAATATGGAGCCTCTAATATTAGTCACACACACACACACTACTCTCCTACTCTGACTGGTTTCAGTGTGATAAAACAAGTGCGTCAAATATTGTACATCAATATTGGCAGCTTTCAGACTTGCTTTTCATCCAAGCTAAAAGGCTGCAGGGTCTTGTTCACTAACATTCAAATTTTCCTTTGAAATACTCGCTGGAGTTCTATTTATAGAACATCTTTATTCATAACTAAATGATCATAGTTATGGTCACAATGGAATATTTAAATCCTTTATGCCTAAATCTAGAACCAGAAAATATCTTCCATGATGGATAGAAGTAATTGAGCCAGGGCTGTCAAGCAGATAGTTACAATAAGCTAAAAATCTGTATTTAAAGAAACAAATACAACTGAGATGGATACGTATATCAAGGAAGGGAAATTTAAAAATAAATGGAAAAATATAACTGGAGCAGTAGTGACTGGGTGATGATGCTTTGATTTTGGCTACATCCTCACTATAACAGGTTTGCCATGGGGATGGGGCAAAAGGAATGCAATATTTGGTGCCATACTTTCACTCTGAATTCAGCAGAGCTGCTTTGAGTCCCATTTAAGATGGGGGTGGAAGCATCATCATCATCAAGGACATTCAAAGCCCTCAATGGCTTAGTACTGCACCCCTTGAAGGAACACATCTCCCTATATATGTCTGCTTGAAGACTGAGTTCTTCTAGGAGAGTTCCTACTTTGTCCTCTACCACGGGGAGCAGTACTCTGTTTAGGGGCATGGAAGAGGGCATTTTGTGCTGTGCTGGTTGTGGGCTGCCCTCTCCTTGAGGGCTTAATTGTCACTGATGTAGGCTTCTTTCTGGTGCTACATAAAAACATGGGCTGAGATCCTGCATCAGGAGATGTAGCGATAACAAAAATCTGTGTCACCATTGCTACATCTCTTACATAACCGCCCAACCCACCTTAGAAACTATGCAGTGACACCAACATTGTGATTATTGAAGCACTAGGGAGTGGAGCAGTGAATGAAGAAGCAGCCACTTATCTCCTAGTAGTGAGACACTCTCCAAAAGCATCAAAGAACGGCAGGCGGGCTCACCCGCCCAGCTGCATTGCTGCCAGGAGGCCGCACCTTGCCGCTGTTTTTGCGTGCCTCGGCGTGCCCCAGCATGCTTTGCTGGGTGGCTGAGGCTGGTCTGAGCTGGTTGGGAGGGGCAGGAAGGAATCCTGATCTAAAGAAGCCTCTCTACCCTGAGGGGCCTCTCTATGGTTGCTCCTTCCAGTCCTCCAGGCTGCTGATTAGTGCAGCCTGGGGGGGAGGAGCAATCCTCTTCCTGGCCCCTCCTCTTGCCTGGCCTATTTAAGGCCACGTGGCACAGAGTTTGGGGCCATTTTTGCTCGGCTCCCCACCCTCCCTCTCTTGGGTTGGTGTTGCTAGTCACAACTAGGGGCAGCAGCATAGGCCATGATCTGGGGTGAGTGGTCTCCAGGGTTGTGGAGCACTGGAGCGGGAGTCCTTGCAGACCCGGGTGTGTTGAGGGCATATGTTGTGGCTGTTGCGGGGGCCATAAAGTTTTGCGTTGCCCGGTGACTAGGGGCTATTGAAAATTACATCCAAGCAGATGGTTGCTTATGGCATACCGTGGCCCCTAGGTCATCCCAATGTCTGGCCGATGGCGGCTGTTGCTGTCATCGAACAACCGGGGTGTTGTCCGATTGTCCAGATCATGACCTCATGCTATGGGCCAACCCTACACGATTGCTGTTGCTGTTTTCTGTTGCCATTTAATAAAGGTGTGGCCTTTCCTCCAAACAAGCTTAGTTGGTTTATGTGGTGGCACCCCTCCCAGGCAACAGGGACTCTTGCAGGGCCTTGTTGCAACCGTTTGTCAGAAAGCACATCACTGTCAAGAGAGGTGGGTGCTTCTTCACTCACTGTCCCACTACCTAGTGCCTTTGAAATTCTTACCCTGGTGGCGCTGCCTGGCTTCTAAGGTGGTTTGGGGGGCACTCTTGGATGTTGCAGTGGTATAATGACCACAGATGTGAATTCCAATAGCAATGATGTTATTAGTTTGGCTTGCAACATCATAAATACTGAAGAAGGTGCAAGCCATAGCTTTTTATCATAGACTTTGGGGCTGATTTTATTTCTTCCAGAAAGCATGCGATTGGTTTTAACCTGTTTAATATGCATTTGCTCAGATTATTATTATTATTATTATTATTATTATTATTATTATTATTATTATTTGCTTTAAACTACTGTACTAAAATTGATTTTACTTGTCTGGTGCTTTCAGGTCCTGGAATGTAGCATGGATAAAACTATTTTAATAAATAAATAAATAAATAAAGACTTGAACTCATCAACATTGGCATGTAGCCACACACAGCATCTAGGGAGGGCTTTGTCTATAACATCAAGCCAAATCTTGTTACCTGCCTTTTACCACCTTCTCTTTCTTCAGCATGGGCTTTGTTGGTCACTTCAGGACCATGGAAGAATTTTTGCTTGATATCGTCCGAGCAAGTTAAGAGGTGGGGTTTTTTTGGGTGGGGTGGGGTGGGGTGGGGTGGGGGTGGGGGGTAGGTGCTACTGTGTGCTGAATGGATGTTGTATTTACAGGACAGGAAGTCTTGGACTATTTAATTTTATTGTATTTATTACTCATTGTAATCTGGTAGCTCCAATATCAGTGGAGCTGTAAATCCACTCTGCATTAAAGTCACTGCCTTAAAGGAGTTGTTCAAGGTTGAACTTGATCCTTCCCCAAGGGTTGAGTAGCATACAGTGGTACTTCCTACCAGATAATTGAGTCTAGCAGGGTTGCAGTGGTAACCACAATTTAATACCCAGAGAGTTCAAACAATATGAACCTATGTACATGGATTGCTTAGACAATTGGGTTTTCATGACACACACATATAAATATTATCCCTGTCAATAATAAGAATATTGATCTCCTGTAGATGATTCTGATGCTGTTGCTCATGCTCCATTTTGTATGTCAAGATAAATGTATGTCTATTGTTCAGTCACTGTAGTCAGGTAGATAACAGCATTCAATGTCAAATTTCATAGAATAGTTCTTGTGTCACTCAAATGACTAACAAGTACTGCTTAATAAGAAAAGGTAAGACAAATAACAAATATATGTACAGTCAGGGTATCTCTGATTCCTAGAATATCTATAAACAAGAAAACAGAATATCTTATTTACTGAGTCAGTTAACTTGTCATGGGTGACTTCCCCTCAAGTCAAATTTGGAATTGTGTCAGGAATTATATGCATCACTGGAGAATAGAGAAAACACTTTGTAACAGGCTATAATCCTTTCCCCATTTAACTCAGAGTATACCCTACTGAGCACAGAAAGGAATGTTGTTGTTTTGTGCCTTCAAGTCATTTCCAACTTAAGTGACCCTAGGATGACCTTATCAAGAGGTTTTCTGGGGCTGAGAGTGTGTGACTCACCCAAGGACACCCAGTGGGTTTCCATAGCTGAATGGAGAATCAAACCCTGATCTCTACAGTCGTAGTCCAACACTCAAGCCACTACACCATGCTTGCTCTCATAAAAAGGGCTTACTTCTGGGTATATATGCATAGAGTTGCATGTGAGTCTTTCGGTATGTATGTATATTGTTGTTGTTGAGATGTGCCTTCAAGTCATTTTAGACTTATGGTGACCCCAAGGCAAACCTATCGTAGGGTTTTCTTGACATGATTTGCTCAGAGGAGGTTTGCCATTGCCTTCCTCTGAGCCTGAGAACATATGACTTGTCCAAGGTCACCCAATGGGTTTCATGGCCAATCTGGAAATTGACCCTGGTTTCCAGAGTCATAGTTCAAACACTCAGACCACTACACCACATTGGTTGTATGAATATGTAACCAATGTTATTTAGTGTATACACACACTAAAATAAATCCCACACATTTACTCAGAAGTAACCACTAAAATGTTACTATGCTCAAAATCACTCTCCTCCCCCACCCTCCCAATTTCATGTACAAACAGTACTTTTCATAAGTTTGTTCTGGGTCCTAGAAGGATGTAATGAAACACTAAAAATATATGGTGAAGTCCATGCATTGGGAGATACAGCTACATAGACATGCTTATGTTTTCTCTCCCCCCAACCCCCCTACCTTTTACAAAGTGCAGTGTCACCCCCAACAAAGCCTTTTCTGTGTTGCCAGAGAGTGGGAGGGATGAGCTGTAGATGCCTGTCACAACACAGGCAGATAAAAGGAAAATAGCTGAATGTATCCCTGTTGTCATACTGGGGGTGATGCACCTTGAGAGAGCTGGAGAGAGAGGTTTGTCATACCCTGCATCTTAGGCTGAAAGAGTGTGACTCTCACAAAAGAGAAGAAGGGGCAAGGTGGGGTGCAATGGCAGGGATTCTGCCATGGATAAAACCTAGCATTCAAAGGGATTCCCAAGGGTCATCCAACCCCCCCTTCTACCATGAAGAAATACCTAGGAGTTGCAGTTGAAGCTGAGAGCATGTGACTTGCCTAGTCACCCAGTGAATTTCTATGGTGAACTGGGAGGCTAGAGTGCTAATCTCAGCTCAGCCATCCTGTCTCAAAAGTCTTCTCAGTTATTAGCTAATCCCTTATATGTATACATAATATTTACGCTACTTATTTATTTATTTTTTTTCCCTTTCCCTCCCCCTACCCACCAGCCCCAGGAATGGTGTTTTCTTTTTAATGGCTTTTCCCAGGGCTGAAGAATCCTGTTATGCTCCTGCACACAGCTTTGACATATAAGGGGACTGGGCTGCATGACCTTTGGGCATCCCTTTATTTCTCCATAGACAGGCATGCAAAATATAACTTTAGCACTCTAATAATAATAATAATAATAATAATAATTGTTATTATTAATACCCCACTCTTCAGCCAAAAGGCTATCAGAGTGGCTTACAAATTGTTAATTAGACATTTCCCTGCCCTCAGGCTTACAATCTAAAGAGACAAGAGACAAAAGGAGAAGGGAATGGCAGTGGGGAAGGGGGAAAGTTCAGCAGATCTTCATTCTCCCAGTTCACCATAGAAATTCACTGGGTGACCTTGGGCAAGTCACATGCTCTCAGCTTCAACTGCAACTCCTAGGAAGGGGGGGGTTGGATGACTCTTGGGAATCCCTTCGAATGCTAGGTTTTATCCATGGCAGAATTCCTGCCATTGCACCCCACCCCGCCCCTTCTTCTCTTTTGTGAGGGTCACACTCTCTCAGCCTCAGAGGCAGGGTATGGCCAACTCTCTCTCACTCTCTACACCTCTCCCATAGTGATGCTAAGGTCATGCAATAATAATAATAATAATAATAATAATAATAATAATAATAATAATAATAATAAACAAGGAGAGTGCAGAATATCCATGAATGAGAGAGTGTGACTTACCCAATGTCATCCTGTGGAGTTACATGGCTGAGCTGGGATTAGCACTCTAGCCTCCCAGTTCACCACAGAAATTCACTGGGTGACCTTGGGCAAGTCACATGCTCTCAGCTTCAACTGCAACTCCTAGGTATTCCTTCATGGTAGAAGGGAGGTTGGATGACCCTTAGGAATCCCTTCAAATGCTAGGTTTTATCCATGGCAGAATTCCTGCCGTTGCACCCCACCCCACCCTTTCTTCTCTTCTGTGAGGGTCACACTCTCTCAGCCTCAGAGGCAGGGCATGATAAACCTCTCTCTCCAGCTCTCTCAAGGTGATGCTAAGGCAAACCTATTTTTATTTTGCATTTCATTTTATTTTTTATATTTTTTGGCAAGGAGAATTCAGAATATCCATGAGTCATGCTATAGCAAAACTATCATGCATTTTATTATTTTATTTTTGGCAAGGAGAGTTCAGAATACCCATGAATGAGAGAGTATGATGTATCCAAAAAGAGGGTTGGATGAGATGACCTTTGCGAATGCCTTCCAATGCTAGGATTTCACCCCCACCCCCTTCTTCTCTTCCGTGAGAATTTGAATGGCAGAGCATGACATAAAGGGGAGAAGGTCTTATCCACCACCACCTACATGCAAAATGCTCTCCCCTTTTGTTCTCTTTGGTTTTTCAAAGCAAAGCTGTGGGCAAAGATGGGGGGACATCATCCTAACAAAGGAAATAGCCTCTGGTAAAACCCAGTATGAATGGCAGCTTTTCTTACGCAAAATACACAAATCCTGGCCATCGAATTGTCAGCTAAAAGGTCCTGTCTCTTCACTTCATTTGGAAATGATTAAAAATCAAAATTCTTACTCATTGTTCGAGAAGTGCTCAGAATTTCTTCTCTTTAAAATGCTTTTGAAATTTTCGAATAATAGATATTTCTACCATTTTTGGAATTTTGAGGAATACTCTTTACATCACTATTTGGGACATTATAGGTAATAGTCAGCACATTGCACTGGGCCTGGATTTCCTATATGTCTTTGCAAATAAACTGAAAAAGAACTGAAGGAAGATATTTTTATTCTCTGTTGTAACAATGAATGCCCCTAAAGCTGTCACTTCATACTGAAGAGCAGCTAGAACCATCTGATAACTGGCCAGGGAGATAGATATCCAGTATTTCCCAGTTGTTGTTGCATGCAGCATAAAGCAGGGCAGAGGATGAAGCTTCTGCAGTCTCCTGTAGATACATGGGCAGAAGCTTATGCTTTGTCAATGTAATGCAGGATCTTGGTCAATTGCTACACTCTTCCCTCTACCCATCATTAACAAAAGGGAACATGAGAGTTCTTTTATGTCTATGCAATGTATATATTTGCTTTGATTAAAGCAAGAGGGGGAGCCGATATAATTTCTTTCTTTTTTAAAAAGAAAATTGCTTTGATTCATTGATTTTGACACTGTGAACAATTTCTTATTATATATCTGTCATATCTCATGGTTTTCATATTCAGAGAAGTAAAGTTTGAGCTGTCAATTAATGATATTTGCTACATATAAGTAGAAATTTCTAATGACAGTATCCCTATCTGCTTCACTCTTCTATTTTGCATTGCACGACTGCACAGAGGTGTGTCTGTGTCTCTCTGTATTATCTCCATTCCCCCCCACCCGACACACCTAAGTAATCAATAGGTTCATGGTTCTTGATTGTACATTTAAATATGCTGACCATGTGCATGACTTTTGGATTTACTGACATTCTTTGTATAAAAGCACACTGTTTTCAAGTGTGGAAAATTATAATCCAGAACAGTTTGCCTATCATTATTTTTTTTTTTAGTTGATGTGAATTTTCTCTGACATACATTGATTGCCTGTCATATTCTGTAAATGTCCACATATTTATATATTTGTGAGTTCTGAAGGACTCCTTCCAAAAAGAATCTAATTACTGCACAGTCTACACAAAATCTTAAATGTGACACATCACAAATTATGTATGTCGACAAGGAAAGCCTAGCAGATAGGGCATTAGAAGAAGCTCATTAGATATCCTCTTTTTCCTCCCTGAAAGGACAGGAAAGGGGAATTTCTCCCTCACCAAAATGGTCTTCATTTCACTTCCATGTCATGTTTCAGCCAGTACCCGCCTGTTTGTTTCAGAGGAGCTTAAGACAAGAGTGTCTGAGACAGAATAATAAATTACCTGTCACCATCTTTTCATGATTTTAGAAGGAGGCCAGATGACATGACAAAAATTCATTGCATTATTTTTGTAATTGGCTATAAACAAAAAATGAAAATAAATAAAAATAAAAATCTGGGAATGTACAGATTAGCTTTAAATTTCACACCAAAGCACAGTGTGTTGCTACATGACCAGTGCATCAAAGGTCACTCCAGCTCTCTTTCCCTCACTTCTTTCTTCCCTCCCTCATCTACTCTTGCATTTTTATTTCTGTACTCAGATCAGATTTAGTAGCAACTGAACTTAAAGAAATTTCTTTTTTAGGTTATAGTGCCTACAATTGCCCAGCCATCATGGTTGGTAGTGATACTGGCAGGAGGATTCTAAGAGCTATAGTCCCCAAAAGTGATCTTTCCATGTGCTGAGTAGGAAACTATACTCTGCTGTTGCATCCAAATCAGGAAAACTATGGTTTACTTTGTGCAGCCCATACTTTACTTTGAAATGAAATTAAGACTATGAATAACCCTTTTAATTCTTCATAAAGGAACTGAAAGAGAATTCTCTTCCATTTAAGCTGACCAGATTCAATATATATAGCTATTCCTGCCTCAGAGGAGCATATTTTACCTTCTTGCCAAATAGATATTAAACATGATGTCTCTGTCCACCAAATTCTAGGGAACACATGTGAAAATGTGCTATTACTCTCATACTTTACTTGTGGGTTTTGTATAGGCATCTGATTGACCACTATGATCCTTTATGTTCTTATGGTGAAACATTGCCCCCCCAAAATGTCAGTTCTAATTACATTAATTCCTACATAAGGTCCAACTGAAAAAAAATCTAAGGCCTGCTCTTGTCCATAGTAAAAGTCTGTTCTATAAAAGAAAGTTGTTGGAAATATTCCTAAAGAAAAGCTTTTCTTGAAACCTATAGATTTGCCTGTTTCTCAAACAGCTGCACTTTTTTGCTTATTGTTTGAATGATTCCAAACTATTATAGAGAAAATTGATTAGTGAAAACCATTTCATAGAATCATAGAGTTGGAAGAGACCACACGGGCCATCCAGTCCAACCCCCTGCCATGCAGGAAATCCAAATCAAAGCATTCCTGACAGATGGCCATCTAGCCTCTCCTTAAAGGCCTCCAAGGAAGGAGACTCCACTACACTCCGAGGGTTGTGTCTCACTGTCAAACAGCCCTTACTGTCAGAAAGTTCTTCCTAATGTTGAGATGGAATCTCTTTTCTGTAGCTTGCATCCATTGCACCGGGTCCTGTTCTCTGGAGCAGCAGAAAACAAGCTTGCTCCCTCCTCAATATGACATCCATTCAAGTATTTAAACAGGGCTATCATATCACCTCTTAACCTTCTCTTCTCCAGGCTAAACATCCCCAGCTCCCTAAGTCGTTCCTCATAGGGCATGGTTTCCAGACATTTCACCACTTTAGTCACCCTCCTTTGGACACGCTCCAGTTTCTCAATGTCCTTTTTGAAATGTGGTGCCCAGAACTGGACACAATATTCCAGGTGGGGCCCGACCAGAGTAGAATACAGTGGCACTATTACTTCTCTTGATCTAGACACTATACTTTTATTGATGCAGCCTAAAATTGCATTGGCCTTTTTAGCTGCCACATCACACTGTTCACTCATGTTCAACTTGTGGTCTACATGGACTCCCAGATCCCTTTCATATGTAGTTTCATTCAGCCAGGTGTCCTCCATCCTATATCTGTGCATTTTATTTTTCTGCCCTAAGTGCAGTACCTTACATTTCTCCGTGTTGAATTTCATTTTGTTAGCTTTGGCCCAGCTTTCTAGTCTATTCAGGTCATTTTGAATCTTGATCCTGTCCTCTGGGGTATTAGCTATTCCCCCTAATTTGGTATCATCTGCAAATTTGATAAGTATGCTCCCAATTCTGTCATCCAAGTCATTGATAAAGATGTTGAATAGCACTGGGCCCAGAACAGAGCCCTGTGGGACCCCACTGGTCACTTCTCTTCAGGATGAAAAAGTGCCATTGTTGAGCACCCTTTGGGTTCGGCTGGTCAACCAGTTACAAATCCATGTAACAGTTACCTTGTCTAGCTGGTTTTCAGTCAGTTTTGGTAAACAGCCTATGCTGTGGAGAATATAACATTCTTGATCATCCTGGATCCCTCCATTGCTTTTGATTACTGTCAACCGTGGTATGTTTTTGAACTTCTTAGTTGGGATCAGAAGGAAGAAATAAACATGTATGAAAATTAGGAACTGCTTCATTGATAAGAGTCCATTTGCCTTACTACACAAGAAAGGATGTACTGGCCATTTGGTAGATGAATGGTGCCATGCATTTTTATCACACAGGGCTAAAGCACACAGCTCAGAAGGAACAGCCTCTGGCCGCTCCAGCCCTAATTGTCCTGGCACTCCAGTGACCACATGGCCCACTTCCAAAGTGGGCCACCACCATAGTCTCAAGAAGCCGCTGGCAAGAACAGATTTAATTGAGTCCTAAATAGTCCAGCTCTTGCTGCCTTAGCTCAGAGTGGCTTCTGGATGCTTTGGAGATGTGCATCATCTCAATGCTATGCCTGCAAAGTGGCCGAAAGCCTCTTTATTTGGCCTGTGTGTTTGGGGGCACATAATATATACAAAAAACATTTCCCCTTGGTTTAATATAAAATGATTGACATTTAAAACACAAATTGTTGACAATGCAAAACTCAAAAAGTTCATCTTTTTTAAAAATCATGGCAACTTTCAGAAAATGAGTATCAAAGACACATAAACATATTCCATAATTTGAGTGGGAAGAATGAAAAAGAAAACTTTGAAGAAGTAGTACATTGTTTCAAGAGAACAGTAGCTTCAACTCCCATACATTTAACTGATGAAAGAGATGTGTTGGCATTTAAAAAGTGGGCTGGCAAGTCTTAACTTTGCTGTTTCGCTGACAAAAGGAAGGAATATCTGGGGTGATAAACTTTCTGTAAGCCATCATGAAGAAACTTCTCAGTGAGGAATGAAAACCATATTCTTGAGTATTAAAGTCTGTCTCTGATATTTTGTATTTTGTTGTTCATTGATATGGTCAGTTGACCAATCAATAAACTTTGTTGTTGTTCAGTATAAAGAAAGCTTGATGAGATCTGAACCCATGAAACTATTGGCAGTTTGGGAATTATTCTATAGAAAAAAAATCCACATGATATTTTCATGCAGAAAACAACATTTTGCCACTTTGGGGCATACAGCAATAACAAATAGCATTTTCTGCACAAAAATACCACATTTTCTTTTCACAGAATAGGTCCTGTGAATAATTTTCATAAACTGCTGTTTTTGAAGACTTTCTCATATCAGAAGAAAATTGCTAAAAATTATTTTTTGCTTCCTTTGAGAAGAAATCCAGCAAGAAATTATATTCCTAGTCTGAACCAGCATGAAAGATAGATACACAAGAGTGCTGGTTCAGAAGAAGGCACATTCAAATCTTACATTGTCAGCAATCATTTTTCCCCTGTCTTCCTCTTCCTCTACTTCCACCACTATAATATTTGTACTTGTTCTTAAGAGATCTCCTGTGTAAAGGTTCCTAACCATTATTTGGTTGCCTTGTGTATTTTCATAAGTCACATCAAATGATTTTACCATGTTAATTTATATGTAACATAGATATAGATATAGATTGTCATCCACTTCATGATGGAAGCATCTCTTGCTTTTTTTAAAAAAATTATTTCCCCCATTATTTTGATAAGGCAGGCCTGTCCTTACTATATAAGTGAACATTCAGAACAATATATAAAATGCAATCAAAAATCTCCCACACTAGGGTTTCAAAATATTATAAATCTCTTGGAAAGCCTGGAAAATGAACTGGCAGTGCAACAGTAGAAGATTAAGGTAACCAGTACAGTATTGCTCTTTTCCTTGGAAGCACACTCTTGTGTGGCAGAGCACAAAGATAAATGAAGGTAAAAGTCTCAGAAGCAGTAAAGGGAGAATAAAAATTATGAAGCACTTCATGGATGGAAGACTATTTGCTGCACTACAGAAGAACTGAAAGAGAGCCATTTGTTGGATTAATGATGCTAAATATTTACACCACACACTAACTGATCCAGAAAAGCTAGCAAAACATTTTTCACTGGCTGAAACTACAAAGCTGTTAAAATCTTGGATCTGTATACACTGACATAGTACATTTTAATGGGAGCAGTTTGGATAATTTTTCTACTGCAAAATTCACACTAACTTCACACATAAGAGTTGCAAAGCATCAATCTCCACACAC
>NC_056524.1:232927119-232942597 GCF_019175285.1 Sceloporus undulatus | reverse complement strand
AGAATTGCACATGAACAGTGCAAGATAATTTTTGTTTTGAATGGCATTGTTGTACAACTGAACTGCTGCCAAGTGTGCGTTCAAATGCACAACCACATGTGCATGCACATCCACCCACAGTGCACATTTGCATACACATCCTTGCACAGAAGACACCTGCATGTGCACTGGCACTGCTTATGCAATTTCATTTCTGTAGTCATGAAATGAATGCAGATTTTTCATATCAGACAAAAGTGCCCAATTGCTTCCATGGAGGAACTCATGCATGCATAAGACAGCAATATAAAGAATTGCACATGAACAGTGCAAGATAATTTTTGTTTTGAATGGCATTGTTGTACAACTGAACTGCTGCCAAGTGTGCGTTCAAATGCACAACCACATGTGCATGCACATCCACCCACAGTGCACATTTGCATACACATCCTTGCACAGAAGACACCTGCATGTGCACTGGCACTGCTTATGCAATTTCATTTCTGTAGTCATGAAATGAATGCAGATTTTTCATATCAGACAAAAGTGCCCAATTGCTTCCATGGAGGAACTCATGCATGCATAAGACAGCAATATAAATCTAGTTCCAGTGCTTTTGCAGATTTGGTTTTGGAACTAAATTTTGATGGTACAGTATATCTCTTCAGCACTCTGAATTTTTTCATCACAGACATTCAGAGGGTGTTCATATGGTGAAAATAATCCCAGTAGAATGTGGTTTGAATCTTTGTTGTTCACATGCACATTGGAGGGGGGGTAGATGCAACCCCCCCCACTTAACCCAGGATAACTGATCTCAGAGTTTTTTCCCCCTGAGTTTTCCTAAAATTTCTCAATGTCACTTGTGTAATAAATGATGAGAATAGACCCCGGATAAACCAGGATAAAACTGTGCATGCCTTGAAAATGTTTCAAATACATCTGCATCATTGACTCCATTTTTATTTGAATGCTGACATATGTGAGCAACAGAATATACAGAGGTGTGCACAGATGCAGTTCTGATAAAAAATAATATTGTGAACAATAAAACTGGAATGTGTGAGTGAGATTATTCGGATAGTCATGTTAAAACAACAATTTCTGAATAACCACTCGTTTGCATTTTTTAAAAAAGTAAGTGCAATAGCATGTTCCCATTCTGCTACTCTTAGGATACAGCTTAAAATACATTTTTTGGTATAAGGGAATTAAACTATTTGTCATTGCATGTAGTTTTATGGTTTCATGTGTATGCCCATGACTGTATTGCCATCTGGAATTTCTAGACTTGAATCCTATTTGTACTCCCAACTCAAAGAGAACAACTGAATTGGTTTCTGAATGCTAAGTCAACATGTATCAAAGTCCCATTGATTCACTTCATCTGCTCTACAAAACACATCTAAATATAATTTGATTTATCTAAACACATGTACACTGAACACCTGTTTAATTATAAACACAATTTTACAAGTCACTGTTATAGCACAATACAAGTAAAATTGCCTTTCTTTATAGTAGCAATATATCTTAGTTACATCTTAGTTATTGGGAAAAAGAAAAATTAATTACAAATAGCCCAATGTTTGTAACCAGTTACTTCTGGCCCCTGTTCAATTATACTACTACAGAATTATTTTGAAGCCCTCACTTTGGACGCATAGCAGAGGTACTAATGTGGAACATTAAAACTTTCAAAGACTGTGCATGACAGTTGTTCACGAGTTCTTATCAGCATTATAAAATGGATGAGAGAGGACAAGCCCCTCCAGATTGTAAAATGCAGATTGTCACAGTAATGTGGATCATATCAGATGTTGAATGTGACACATTATGTGGCTCTTATTTGAGGTGAAATATTATTTTACTGTGAACCTATGAACCTGTGAATCCAGTGTGTGATGCTGGTATTCAGTGTAGCAGAGAAAGCTGATTTTGGCATCATATTTTGGCATGCCTGTTAACATTACTGGGAAAAGGTTCATATTAGTAAATCCAGAGTATCTTCTCTGTGTGTGTGTGTCACCACTATTCCCTTCAATCCCGATCTGGCCACTTTTGTTTATTCTTGAGGCTGGGCCTAAGAACCTGAATCCATTCTTAGATCAAATCATTTGTGTTTATTCTGTGCATCCACAAACTAAGAATGTCACTGTACATATAAATCAATACAGATGTGTCTTTCCTTCGCCTGATTCCTATGTTCCAGGATGTGTACAAGATGGACAAAGTCATAAAAATTACAGTTACAAGAAAGGGAGAAGGGAAATAAAAACAGACACTGATATTCCCTCCCCCATTCATATTGGATGGGAAATAAAATAGTGTGCAATGTAATCTTCTTCGTGTATACTCAAAAGTAATCTCCAATAAGTAGATGTATATGTGACTGAAATTTAAGTCTCATAACATAATTATGGAATACTTTTGACTGATTACATTAAATCCCACTTTTTTCTACTCAACACAGCTCACAACAAAATTAAACAAAAATTACAATTTAAACACATTCAAAATGTCAGACTATAATTAAGTTTAAAATATAGCTTAACTCTATTAGAAACAATTATAAACACATTAATAATACTTATATGTTTATATAAATTATCAATATAAAGGGTTGTGTTGGAGAAACTGTAGTAATCAAGGAAGTTAGAGGCACAATGGTGGGGGTGTCCAAGAATATCAGCAGTCAAACTGTTTTAGCCTCCATGGCCTTAAATTTTCTTTCTTTGCTTCTTGGTCATGATAAGCAATTATAATATCAATATTTAATAACCTGTTTTTGTAATGCAATATTAGAGATTGCTTGCAACTGGAAAAATATAACTAATTTATTGATAGAACACTGGGCAAAGAGACATTGCACTATAGGTTTACTGGAAAATTTAAATTATCAGGTTTATGAAAAAAAGGACTTTTTTCAGGACTTGGTACCCATTTTTGATAATGTTAATTACAGTAGTAACACTATACTGCCTACTAAAGCCCTTCTTAATTTATGAAGAGAAGTTATTACTAACTGACTGCTCTTCCTTTTGGTGGGATCAGGAGGAGGAGGAGGATTGTCTAGAATAAAACCATTTTCAGTTTGTGTGTATGTGTGTGTCTTGGAGAATGAAATGTCCATTAGGAAATCAGAATTTTGAATGACATGTCCTTTCTCTGGAATTTATTTTGTGGTTATTTATTTTCAAAATTGTATAGCAATATTACAATTCAACCACACTTTTTATTTATCCATGTTCTGCTGGTAGTTATCTTGCTTTGAATCATTATGTGAAATGGGACTACCTAACCCTCTCCCTCTCCATCATGGAGAACTTTATATTTCTATGGGGTGTCTATGAAAACAAGGATGCTGGAAAATCAGGGTTTTTCAAATACATACAGGAACTTCTCTTCACACATGCCATTTGAGGAAAGCAATAAAGGAGGGAATGGGATTAGGTATCCCCTTCTTTATATGCTCATTCAAATTAGGTAGACCTTGAATAAGAATATTGTCTAGATATATCTAGAGTTTACCATTTAACGAGCAAATGTCTAAAATCAAAAGGCTATATTAGAATTAGCAGGAAATGAATGGCAGAGTGAAGTAATATTCAACAACTGAAAAAGTAACAGTTCTGCTATCCCTCCTTCAAATGATTTTGTGCCCCACAGTGAGCACCACAGTGAATACCACAGTATCCAATTTCAATATTAGTTGTTAGAAAGTAAAACATAATAGAGGAATTGATTTTCTTATTGTGGAATGAACAGCATTCAGGAGCCACAACATTAAGCTCTGGGAATGGAAAATAACCAGAAGTAAAGACAACCTGACACTTTGTAGGGCAGAGCCCAAGGTTTGCTGAACTTGCAAAGTGAACCTTCGAAGACAGGGAATGCATTGGAATTTGTTGGCACAAGAAAACTTTTACTTTCTTGTTGGATGCTGTTTTAGTGACATACCCAAACTTGGTTGGAAAATGGGTTTTCTCTTTTTCATTCCTATCCATTTTACAAAGAAAGCATGCAGCTTATTAGCTGAGTCTGTGCTTTGCATGCAGAAGGTGCCAGGTTCATTCCCTG
The DNA here is from genome assembly GCF_019175285.1 of Sceloporus undulatus. Taxonomy (NCBI): domain Eukaryota; kingdom Metazoa; phylum Chordata; class Lepidosauria; order Squamata; family Phrynosomatidae; genus Sceloporus; species Sceloporus undulatus. The sequence continues at coordinate 232,938,538 of NC_056524.1, read as the reverse complement.
CATCCCTTTTTTATGCTGCTAAATACCACTGTCTGAAACTCTGGAAGACCACTGTCTGTCAGTGGAGATAATACTGAACTAAATTGAACAAGGATCTGATGTTGTATGAGAGAACTTTCTATTTCTGTGCTCCTGTCTGGTTAAATGGTGCTGGTAGTGGTGGTGCTAGAAAGGAGCTTTAGTATTCTTCCATGCCATCGACTCACACTCCGCTCTTCTTCTTCCACCTCTTGGTGCCTGGAGCCCTTCCAGGACAGTATTCCATGTGCCAGGATCCCTAAAACATGTACTTTTCCAGAACACCTGATATTTGTAATTTGTAGTCAATCAAACCTGAGAGCATTTACTCCAAACTGAATCACAGAATCATAAAGTTGAAAGAGATCACAAGGCCAGCCAGTCCAACACCTTACCATCCAGGAATACACAATCAAAAGCACTCCTGGCAGATGGCCACCCAGGCTCCATTGAAAAACCTTCACAGAAGGACACACCACTATACTCCAAGGCAGCATGTTCCACTATAAAACAGCTCTCAGAAGTAGAAAGTTCTTCCTAATGTTTGGGTGGAATCTCTTCTTCTATAGTTTGAATCAATTTCTCTGTGTCCTGGTGTCTGGAGCAGCAGAAAACAAGCTTGCCCCATATTCAATATGACATCCCTTCAAATATTTAAGCATGGCTATCATGTCACCTCTTAAGCTTTTATTCCCCAGGCTAAACATACCTAGCTCCCTAACCTGTTCCTCATAGGTCATGGCTTCCAGACAGTTCACTATTTTGGTCACCTTCCCCTGAACACATTGCAGCTTGTCAATATCCCACTTGAATTGTGGTGCCCAGAACTGTACACAGTATTCCAGTTGAGGTCTTACCAAAGCAGAATAGAGTGGTGCTAGACCTCTTCCAATGCAGGTGTTGGAATAAGCCCTTTAATATATAGCAATGAAATGCATGTATACTGAAATGTGGAAGAATTTACTGTGTTTGATTGCTGAAGAAATAGCTAACAAGGGATTGGGGGCTTTGAAAGACAAAAAAAATTGAGAAACACCATATAAATGTAATCTCTCCACATTGCCATGTTTAAAATAGAATACACACGCCAATTTTTTTTGTTACTAATGCATTACAACCTGAGAAGCACAAATAAGCCATTTTTTAAATCTCTCTAGTTGATTATTAATTGCACTTAAAACCACAAAATGGTAGTAAATGAACATAACTCCTATGTTAATCAGAGGCTTTGTAAAAATGAAATAAAGCTGCAATTAGATGCTGTCAAATGTGGATGTGTAAAGACATGTTTGCTGAGATAATAGAGATGTCATTGTTGGAACGGTGCTTGGAAAAGTTACTTTTTGGACCATAACTCTCAAGATACCACACAGATTCTGGAAGCTGTAGTCTAAAATGCAGGGCTTTTTTAGTTTTAGGTGGGGCATACTTGTCACTGAGGGAAGGATGCTTATTTTGTCCTTTCTCTAGTTCACCTCTTACGAACAGTATCCCTGAAGATATTCCTCCCCTCCCTAGCCATGGTTACTTCTGGCTTCCAGCCTACTTGGGGAAACAAGGGGAGACTTTCATCTGCCTAAGTTCCCTGTGAGTGACCCAACCCATCCTTAGCATCAAGATAATATGGGTCAAGCAAGTTTGGGACACACACTCCCTGCCATTTACTGTCTAACATCTAGTATTACTATTTCCACACTGGATAGCTGATTCAATAATTAAGAATGCTGCCAAGAATTTAGTCCAGTCTCTCAAGTAACTAATAAATATTTAACACATGATTGTAACTTTCCAGGAAACATTTCATGCGAAAAGTGTAGAGTGGTTTGTGTTGAATTTTTTATTACAAAAATGGTGCCTAAATCTTCAGCTGCTAAAACTGTAAAATTAATGCTGGCACTTGTCCCAAAGCATGTGCCATGACGTTATCTCAAATTTTATTTCTACTCTGAGTTAAGAAAAGACTGTTGTTTGTCATACCCTTTCTTTCTATTACTCCGGATCTCTATTAACCTTGCAGACTCCTTATTCTGTTTTGTTCCCAGTCTGAGCTCCTTAATGGTAAAAGGATCCAACTGGGAGGGGCTGCTGATATATTTTAGACTGAAACTTGGCTTGACCCACATAGATAAATCCCAGCATGCTGCATTAAGGCATATGCCTCCAAGTATTGTAGAGTAATTTTAAAGTTTAATTAGCAGTCACAAACATGAATATTAAAGTCTTCTTAGAACAGCTTCTTCCCTCCCCATGTACATGTATAAATACACACCTACAGGGTGAGAAAAGAAAAAATTACCATAGCATAGGGTTGCGTATTGAAGTGGGACACTCTTGAACCAGGCTGTGCAGTACCGTGAAGAAAGAAAGGCTTCGATATAAGCTATGACAGTATTCCTGGACACCTAGTACTTGTAATGTGTACAGAACTGTGTTATACCATGTACACAATTACCCAGTTTCAGCAGAAGCTAGAGTCTGGGAAGGCTGCTCAGAATAAATACCTGTTTGGGGTCTGAGGTCTGGGCAACATGTCTCTGATGAGCCTCTTCAGTTAATCCCAGTAATCTCATCTAGCTGGTGTGGCAGTATGTCTTTGTCTATCCACTCTTTCACTTTCCTATAATGTACTCAAATGATACTAGGAAACTTGAACCTTAATTGTACCTTAAAAGGCTAGCTTAATATAGGGGGACCTATAGCTTTACTAAGAAGCCAAATGTCTACAACCATCTTCCATAATTTAAGGGTGTAAGGGTGTAAGACTGGTGTGTAATGAAAGCCAGGATATTTTTCCCCTGTTAAATGCATTGAGAGTAAATATGGAAGTAGATGGACAGATGAAACACAGATAGTGAAGAGAGAAAGCAACTCCTTATTAATTCAGAGCTGAAGTGGGGGAAATGGCTGACATGGGGCTTCAGAAGCCTTATGGCAGGTCTGGAGGGATGACAAATGGCTCAGTATAGTGTAGTTCAACATGTGGAACTACTACAGTAGTACTGGAAGTACAGTGTACAATAGTACACTGAGCTGTGAGAGACTGCAGCATGAGTCTCCTTACCCATTTATTTACCCAGATAGAGTAAATCTGAATAGACGTCTTGTTGAAATCTCATATTATAGGTGTAGCCACACTGCAGAATTAAAGTCATTTGACACCACTTTAACTGCCATGAATCTATCCCACAGAATCCTGAGATTTGTAGTCTGGTGAGGCTCCAGAAGGGTCTGACAGACCAGTTTTATGTAGGATAGAGTCATGGCAGTTAAAGTGGTTTCAAACTGGTTTATTTCTGCAGTGTGGCTACACCTTATGTGAGCTTTTTTATATATAATGTATTTAGTTTCATTCAGAAGTCATTGCCTTCCTAATAATAATAATAATAATAATAAATTTTATTTATATACCGCTTTTCCAAAAAGATCAAAGCAGTTTACATAGAGTTTAAAACCAATTACAAAACACATCATAAAATAGATAAAACCAAGAGCACTAAATACAATATACAATCTAAAAACAATCATTCAATCAATCAATAGGGTGAGGTAGAGAGTCAATGGGATCAGAGTACACGACTTCATTTTCCAGGGGGGAAGGCATGACAGAAGAGGAAGGTTTTAAGCCTCTTTTTAAATGTTTCTGGGGGGGGTGATAAGACGGAGCTCGTCGGGAAGACTATTCCAGATTTGTGGGGCCGCTACTGAGAAGGCCATCTGGGAAGTAATAACATATTTGGAAGGTGGAATTTCCAACAAGTTGTTCTGAGTGTGCAGGGCAGATTATATGGGGAGATGCGGTCCCTCAAGTAACTCGGGCCCAAGCCATGTAGGGCTTTATAGGTAATAAGCAACACCTTGTATTGCGCTCAGAAGTGAATAGGCAGCCAGTGTAGATCTTTCAGAATAGGTGTTATATGGTCAAACCTGGATGCACCGGTGACCAATCTGGCCGCCATATTTTGTACTAACTGAAGCTTCCGGGCTTGGTACAAGGGTTGCCCCATGTAGAGCGCATTACAGAAATCCAAGCGAGAGGTTACCAGAACATGTACCACCGTTTCAAGGTCCCTTTGGCCCAAGTAGGGTTGCAGTTGGCGTATCAGCCAAAGTTGATAGCAAGCACTTCTGACTGTCGCATCTACTTGAGATGTCAATTGCAGGGACGAGTCCAGAAGGACTCCTAAACTGCGAACTTCATCCTTCAGGGGAAGTGTGACCCCATTCAGGACCGGTGGACAAATTTCCCTTCCCTGGGCCTGGGGAACCTATCACCAGTATTTCCGTTTTCTCTGGATTCAAACTGAGTTTGTTTTCCCTCATCCAGCCCATTACTGACTCCAGGCAGGCATTCAGAGGAGAGACGCCATCCTTAGTCACTGCATCACTTGCTAATTAGCTTACTTGCTGTTCACCACTATGATCTTTGGAATAGCGGTATATAAATAAAACAAATTATTATTATTAATTATTATTATTATCAGTTGGGGACACAAAGAAACATATTTGGGTGTCATCAGCATACTGATAACACCACGCCCCGTGTCTCCGGATGATCTCTCCCAGTGGTTTCATGTAAATGTTAAACAAAGTGGGGGACAAAATAGCTCCCTGAGGGACACCAGATGTCAGTTCCCTCTTAGAGGAGCAAGTGTCCCCCAGCTGCACCATCTGGAATCTGGCCAAGAGGTAGGAACATAACCACTGGAGCGCAGTGCCCCCGATGCCCAACTCCCTCAGGCGTTCCAGAAGGATACCATGGTCAATGGTATCGAAAGCCGCTGAGATTTCCAATAGCACCAACAAGGTCACACTTCCCCTGTCGATGCCCAAACGGAGATCATCGACTAAGGTGACCATGGCAGTCTCAACTCCGTAACCCGCTCTGAAGCCAGTTTGAAATGGGTCCAGATAATCGGTTTCATCCAAGACAGCTTGGAGTTGGAAGGCAACTGCTCTCTTGATCACCTTACCTAAAAATGGCAATAGTGAGACCGGCCTATAGTTGTTTCTTATCAGGGGGTCCAGGGAGGGTTTTTTGAGCAACGGTCTTGATTTAGTGGGACTTGGCCAGTGCCACTTAGTGGGATTTGAACCCCTGTTTCTTAGAGTCCTAGTTGTACACTCAAACCACTACATCATGTTGACAAATAATATGTCTACTCTTCCATAATGTAGATGAGGACTCCCCTTAGAATCCCATCTTTACATAAGAATTTGCATGAAGCCTGCTGGATTTGGGATATAAAACTCTGACTACATCAACCTAGAATTCATGGTTGAATAATTATATTAAGGTGGTTTCCCCCCACTATTACAACAGAAAATAAATATTCCTTCACAGTATTGTGCCTGTATTCCAATGTCCCAAGTGTTTCAGAGAAAATATTCTCCAAAGAAAGAGATGGGGTGAGGTTGTGGGAAAATCCTAATTTTGTACAGATAAAACATCTTCTGCAAAAGAAACAGACATTTTGAATGAAAAAACATGTTTTTCTATGCAGAAATTCCTCTGCGACAATTTGGGATGTTCAACTACTGAAAGAAAATTGGGCAAGAATCTTGCTCATATATTATTTCTCCTAAAGGGGTTTCCTGACTATCAGGAAACCCATTTTTCAATGAATTAATATCAACAAATATTGCCTATGTATAGTCCACAAGTAGGACATTAATGCAACTGCACACACCTCCATCTTCAAGTCAATTTTCTTAAAAAATCTCATCTGATTCCTTCTGTTTTTAACATTCACACCTGGTTCCTCTCCAGTCTCATACCTATTTTCTTACAAAGCTTCTTATTCTTAGAATCTTAGGAGTATGAAGCGGGCAGGACAACGACTAGCACGCCAGTGGTGAAAAACACGACTCTTGTCTGACAAGACAAGCCATAGAGAATTTCTTTATTCCTACGGTTTGGCAATATGTGCAGCAAATAAGATTTTCTTTTCTGCACATATTGCGTCTGCGAATTCTCATCCAGGAGAGCTGTTCAGGGTGGTAAGGGACCTGACACCCCACCCCTCCAGAACTCATAATTACTTCATAGATGAAATCTCTCAGATAAGGGAGAGAGAGGCAGGCTAGCTCCAACAGGCCTGCCTGGAAGAAGACAAGCCCTCCCTTCATCCTCCATCTTGAGGGAGACAAAGGCAGGCTAGCTCCAACAGGCCTGCCTGGAAGCTAGCTCCAAGAAGCCAAGCCCTCCCTCCAGTCCATCTGCCTTGGTCCAGGCCTCGGAGGTAGAGAGGAACTGCTGGACCTCATCCCTTTTCCCTCCACCACTCCCTTCTCCTTTTGTGTCATGTCTTTTTAGATTGTAAGCCTGAGGGCAGGGAACCGTCTAATTAAAAAGATTGTATGTACAGCGCTGTGTAAATTTACAGCACTTTATAAATAAAGGTTAATAATAAGAGCTGACTTGGATGCTGGTATTATTGTGGAGGCTATAGGTGAGGTATTCAGTGACTCCGTGAATAAGATCATACTGGATCAGTTTCAGTCTGTGAGTACTGAAGATGTGGAGAAGCCCTCTAAACCCCTGCCCTTCATGGCTGGTCACCCAAGGAGATGCACTTAGGACTTATATCTGAGGTAGATTCCAGATGGTGATGCTTGGGGACAGTTGATCCTCCAAAAGGGAGCTAAAATATGCTGTTCCTCAGGGCTCTATCCTGTTCCCAATGCTATTTAACATCTACATGAAACTGCTGGGAGATATCATCCAGAGGCATGGGGCAGGGTGCTATCAGTACGCAGATGACACCCAGACATATCTCTCTGTGCCTCGAACTACAGCATTAGCTAAGAATGGCACCCCTCCTCTGAATGAAAGCCTTAGGGCGGTAATGGACTGGATGAGGAAAAACAGACTGAAACTGAATCCAGATAAGATGGAGGTACTTGTTGTTGGAGCCTCTAGCCCAGGTATGGAGATTTGTCAGCCGGTCCTGGATGGGTTCTCCCTTCCCCTAAAGGACTGTGTTCACATAGAATCATAGAATCATAGAATCGTAGAGATGGAAGAGACCACAAGGCCCATCCAATCCAACCTCCTGCTATGCAGGAAATCCCAATCAAAGCATACCCGACAGATGGCCATCCAGCCTCTGCTTAAAGACCTCCAAAGGATTCACAGATTGGGGGTGCTCCTGGATCTGTCGCTCCAGATGTCAGCACAGATAGATGTGATGGCTAGGAGTGCTTGCTATTAGCTTTGGCTTATACACCAGCTGCGCCCCTTCCTGGAGCCTGAGGACCTAAAAACTGTGGTACATGCACTGGTAACCTCATCACTTGATTTCTGCAATGTGCTCTACATAGGGCTATTCTTGTGCCTAGCTCAGAAACTTGAATTAGTTCAAAAAATGGCAGCCAGATTGGTGACGGGAGATCTAGGGGTGACCATATAACACCGATTTTAAAATCCCTTCACTGGCTACCCTACCCATTAGTTTCTGAGCACAGTACAAGGTGTTGGTATGACCTTTAAAACCTTCCATGGCTTGGGCCCAGCTTATCTACAGGATTGCATTCTTCCATACAATCTGTACCACACACTTAGGTCCTCTGGGGAAAATCTACTGCAGCCAGCAAAAACTAAGCTGGCTGCAGTTATCCGGAGGACGTTCTCCTCTACCACTCCCAAGTTATGCAATGGCCTGCCAGAGGAGACCCACTATATTATTAATCATGATAGCTTTAAAAAGGTGGTCAAAACTGATCTCTTCTGACAGGCCTTCCCAGATTAGCATCTCAGTCGCCTCCCACTGGCTACCCTGTCTTGTCTGTTTTAATAATCTTAACTGTATCGTTTTATTGTTATTGTTTATTGCTGTGATTTATTGGTTATGGTTGGTGGGTGGGTTTATGGGGCATTGTATTTTATTGTATTTTAAGGTTTTTAATATTGTAAATTTGAAGGTTTTCATGGCCGGCATCCATAGTTTTTTGTGGGTTTTTCGGGCTATGTGGCCATGTTCTAGCAGAGTTTCTTTCTGACGTTTTGCCAGCATCTGTGGCTGGCATCTTCAGAGAAGATTTTTATATTGTTGTAAACCACCTCAATCTCATTGGAGAGGCAGGATATAAATAATAACAATAACAATAACAATAACAATAACAATAACAATAACAATTATTATTATTATTATTATTATTATTATTATTATTATTATTATTATTATTATTATTATTCTGTCTATCTGTAAGGTGGCAATGACAGTACTGTACAATAAACTGATTAACAATGTGTGTTTTTTCTTATAGAAAGCAAGAGATATAATTTTACCTGGATTTTAAAGATGCAGAAATGTTCAAAGTAACAGAAATGCTTGTAATTCACTGGGGCCTATTTTACATTGGTAAAATTCCATGGCTGGAATAATCCTTAATTTACACATAAGAGAGAGACCAAGGACATAGCTGATTAGCTTTCAAAGAAATAGCCATGTTAGTAGCTGTGTTAGCTGATTAGCTGAGCAAAGCATCCCTAATTAGGATCAAGTGTTTTGATATTAATTTCCAGGTAATTAATGCTGATGTTTTTTGTACTAGGTTAGAATTGCACAGAAATCTCTTTCTCAAGGCAAGTAAATAATACAACAAAGATGAAATAGGTCAATGAGTATTGTAGCTGTTATTTCAAATCATGCTAAACAATAAAATTCAAAGTAAAAGAAATAATACTACATAATTGTTTGATCAGAATGCCAGTAAATAACTTACAGTGAATCCAGAGTAACATGCGATAAGATTGTGACTTCCAGTTTAATTCCAGGTCAAATTCTGACAGGAGTGGGGACTGATACTAGAGGTACTTAGGCATTTTGAAATATCAGGGGACACATGAAGTGTATGGAGCACCACATGAGGGATGAGTTAGCAGTTGTAATTTGTGTCAGTTATCTATGATCAAGGTCACCATATCATAATACATAAGCTACAGTTTATCCTCACCAAGACTTGGGAAGTTTGGAAGGATTATATGCATCTTTGAAACTGCCTGGCCACCCCTCCCCACCCTTTCAAGACCTCTAAAGGGCCATGGTGGAGTCAGGAAGGTAGGTTCCATAGACTTGGAGGAGGAGGAAGAGCAATGTTTAGCAATTTTACAAGATGATGCAAGATCTCAGCCATTGTCCAGGCTATTCTAAGAGTAGTAGCAGCAGATGAGCATTCCTTTCCAGATACCTCTGTAAAGACAAGAAGCATGGCCTTTTTGGAAGCTTTTAGCATGATAACAAATTGAGTTTGACTTCATTAGTATTTTCAAATATAACATCAGTTAAAGGAAAACTAGGTAATGCAGTTATTCAGAATGGCTGGAATGATGGTTACTTCCACACTAAAGTAGATTTATTATCATTATGAAATGGAAAAGCTAATCAATACATTACTTGGTTGAATTCTATCCTATTGCCAGGGTCTATATTCTCAGGAAACTGTGAGCAATTAAGGTTTATATAATAAATAAATAATAATAAAATTTTTATTTTTATATCACCCTTCTAAAAACCAGGGCGGTGTACAGCATACATAAAATACATGGCATATCATATACATCTACAATCACATATACCATATAGCTAAAACACAGTCCATTAAAACATTCTAGCCAGCTGCCACTGCTGACGTGGGGGGGGAGGGGGAGAAAGGTTAATCGGGGCTTGCATCAGGGAATGCTTGCTTAAATAAAAAGGTCTTCAGCCCCTTTCTAAACTGGGCCAGGGAGGTGGCCGAGCGGAGCTCAATGGGCAGAGAATTCCAGAGGGTAGGGGCCGAGATGGAAAAAGTCCTCTTAGAAGTAGAGGTTAGTCTGGCCCCTGGAACCCTCAATAATAACTGCTGCCCATGAGTTCTGAGAGTGCAGGGCGGACTTGTATGGGGAGAGGCGGGGTCCTCCAGATATCCTGGGCCCAAGCCATTTAGGGCTTTATAGGTAATGACCAACACTTGTATAGCGCTCAGAAGCGAATAGGCAGCCAGTGCAGATCTTTTAGCACTGGTGTTATATGCTGGCTCTGGATATGCCAGTAACCAGTCTGGCTGCCATTTTGTATCTATTTGAGCTTCCGGGTATGGTACAAGGGTTGCCCCATGTAGAGCGCATTGCAGAGAAATCCAAGCGAGAGGTTACCAGAGCATGTTACCGTTTCAAGGTCCCTCTGGCCCAGGTAGGGACGCAGCTGGCGTATCAGCCGAAGTTGATAACAGGTGCTCCTGACCGTCGCATCCACCTGAGATGTAAGGTGGAGGACGAGTCAAGGAGCACCCCCAGACTGTGTACCGAGTCCTTCACAGGAAGCTGATCCCATTCAGGACAGGTGGTGGAACCACCGCCACTCCCCAGGCCGGAGAACCTATCACGAGCACTCCGTTTTCTCTGGATTCAGACTGAGTCGGTTTCCCCTCATCCAGCCCATTACCGACTCCCGACAGGCCCGAGAGGAGAGATGCCATCCCCAGTCACTGCATCAGTCAGAGACATAGAGAAGACTATTTGGGTGTCATCAGCTACTAATAACCCCGCGCCCCATGTCCCAGATGATCTCTCCCAGCGGTGGTTTCATGTAACATGTTTGAAAAGCATGGGGACAGAATTGCTCCTTGAGGGACCCCAGATGTAAGGGCCCTCTTATCGGAGCACACATCTCCGCGTGCACCATCTGGAACTCCCAGCGAGGTAGGATCGGCACCACGTGAAGCGCAGTGCCCTCGATTCCCACCTCTTGCCAGGCGCTCCAGAAGGATACCATGGTCTATGGTATCGAAAGCGCGCTGAGTGAGATGTCCAAGAGCACCAACTGGGACACGCTTCCCTGTCAATGCCCAAGACGGAGATCATCGACCAACGACCATGGCCGTCTCAACCCCGTTAGCCCGCCCGGAAGCCCGTTTGAAATGGGTCAAGATAATCCGTTTCGTCCACAGATCAATTGAAGCTGGGATTGCAACCGCCCTCTCGATCACCTTCCCCAAAAAAAATGGCAGTAGCGAGACTGGCCGGTAATTATTCTGCATAGGGGGTCGAGGAGGGCTTTTTAACGCAGTGGTTTTACAATGGCCAATTTTAAGCTTGGGGGAAATTGCCCATCCCTCAAGATTGTACCGTATTTTCCGGTGTATAAGACTACTTTTTAGCCCCGGAAAATCTTTGCCAAACTTGGGGGTCGTCTAGTATGCCGGGGAAAAAAAAGACCAAGCCAGCCGCTGGGTCCCTAAAGAGAGCCCGCGCAGGCAAAGCTTCTCCCAAGGTGGAGAACACCCATGCGCGGCTCTTTGCCTTTGGGAGAAGGCTTTGCCGCTGGGGTCTCCTTAGGACCCAGCGGCTGGGCTTAGCCTCTCCAAAGGCAGAGGCTGCGCTGCATGTTCTCAGCCTCGGAGAAAGGCCAAGCCAGCGGTG
>NC_056524.1:232926394-232927094 GCF_019175285.1 Sceloporus undulatus | reverse complement strand
GGGCGGATTGTATGGGGAGAGGCGGTCCTCGAGGTATGCAATGTGCCGACTTCTGCCACCTTGAGTAGACCTACAGAAGACACCAACAGGATTCCAGATAATATATAAGCAGAAAAGAACTGGATTTATCAAAAGATATAAAAATTGAAAGAGATGATTGTTTGATTTTCTTCACCTCCTCATTTAAGAAGTGAGGTAAAGATCTCTTGAGCTGCAGACAGCCCTGTTCTTTCTCTCCATGGCTTTACATCTCCCAGCTCAATTGATGACAGTGAGAATTACAACTGTGGCCACCCCATTGTTCAGCTCATCTTTGAAACGTCCTGGTTTTGTCTCCATTTTAGTATGCTGGATGTGAAGGTTGGGGACTGTATACTCTGCTGTGGTGGGGATACAGAGGTACAGAGAAGCACTGCATCTTTGTTCCCACCATGGAGGATATCACACGACTGAAACTGGAAGTATAATCCAGTGTCATCCTGAATGCAATCATGCATATTCACGTTATTGCATGAAAAGTTACCACATGCAATTGCTGGCAGGCGAATGCACTCCGAATGTAATCATGCGTCAATCCACAGTTAGGTAAATTCGGTGAACTAGCAAAGTCACAAACCCTTTTCCTAGGCAACTTCACACTCAGTGCGCTGTTGTTTGGTGTAATGTGCATGTCTCCTTTGGTCCTGGTCCCCCCCCCCCC
>NC_056524.1:232888318-232921394 GCF_019175285.1 Sceloporus undulatus | reverse complement strand
GTGGTTTTCCAGTGAGTCTGAAATTAGCAGTGGTGAAAACCATTCTAAAGAAACATTCCCTTGATCCCCTGGACAAAAACAATTATCTGCCAGTATCTCTTCTTCCCTTTTTGGGTAAGGTGATCGAGAGGGCAGTTGCAAACCAGCTCCAAGCAGTCCTGGATGACACCGATTATCCCGATCCATTTCAAACTGGTTTCAGGTAGGCATACGGAGTGGAGACTGCCTTGGTCGCCTTGGTCAATGATCTCCATCTGTGCATTGACAGGGGAAGTGTGGCCCTGTTGGTGCTCTTGGACATCTCAGCGGCCTTCGATACCATAGACCATGGTATCCTTCTGGAACGCCTGAGAGAGTTGGGAATCGCTGGCTCTGCCTTGCTGTCATGGCCAGCCAAGATGAGCTCTCGGAGGATGAGGAGGAGGATGAGCCTCCTCCAGAGCAAGGGCTGATTGAGGCTACGCCAGGTGTTAGTTCTACACTGCCAGGTACCAGCTGTGCTTCCCCAGCCCCAGAGCAGGAGGTCCAACCAGGTCCTAGTGCTGAGGAGAGGCCTCCTATGGTGCCACAGCCTAGTGGTGACTCTGGAGACGAGGCTTGCCTGCAGGTGCCTTCTTATCAAGAGAGATGGGCCGACAGTGCTTGCAGGCGTAGATCCAGAAGGATTGCAGAAAGACAATTAGCAAACCAGCCTCAGGTGGCTCGAGGGAGAGTTTCCCTGATTTAAGTGGGAGAGAGGCTTGAGTTTGTGGCTAGAGTTTATTGCATGAGCCCTTGGTGTGATTGCTGTTGCTCTAGCTCCTGACATCTTGTTACCTTGCTACCTTGTTATCTTGACCTCGGACTGGACCTTTGTTACCTCCTGGCTATTGTGACCTCGGACTGTTTTGACTACGCTGCTTTCTGGCTTCCTGACTTCGGCTCGTCTTTCGGTACGCTTGACTTTCTGTAACCCCGACATCGGCTTGTTTCCTCGGCTTGCTCTTAGACTGCTTCTCCACAAGGTTTGTTTTGCTTACATGTATTGGCTGAAGGCTCGGTTATCAGCATAAGTCAGAGATTGCTGGCAGCAATCCCGGACACTTGCAGTGGCTACATTCCTACCTCTCGGGCAGATTCCAGATGGTGATGCTGGGGGACAGCTGCTCTTCTACGAGAGAGCTGACATCTGGCATCCCTCAGGGAGCCATTCTGTCGCCCATACTGTTTAACATTTACAGGAAGCTGCTGGGTGAGATCATCTGGAGACATGGGGCGGGGTGTTATCAGTACGCTGATGACACCCAAATTTATTTCTCTATGTCTCAGACTGTTTCAGTGACCAAGAAGGGCATCTCCCCCCCTGAATGACTGCCTGAAGTCGGTAATGGATTGGATGATGGAAAATAGACTTAAGCTGAATCGAAATAAAACGGAAGTAGTCGTGATAGGTAACCCCAATCCGGGTATGGAGATAAATTCACCAGTTCTAGATGGGGTCACACTTCCCCTGAAAAACTGCATCCACAGCTTGTTTCCTGGATTCGTTGCTTCAACTGTCTTCTCAGATTGATGTGACAGCCAGTTGTGCCCCTACCTGGAGCAGCGGGACCTAGAAACGGTCGTACATGCTCTAGTAACCTCTTGTCTTGACTTCTGTAATGCACTCTACATGGACAACCTTTGTGCTCCAATTGATACAAAACATGGCAGCCAGACTGGTCGCCAGAAAATCCAAGTTCGACCATATTATACCTATTTTAAAATCACTACACTGGCTGCCTATTAGCTTTCGGGCACAGTACAAGGTGTTCGTTATCACCTATAAAGCCCTACATGGCCTGGGTCCAGTCTACTTGAAGGTCCAGTCTCCTCCCATACAATCCTTCCTGCACACTCCGATCCTCCGGGAGAAACCTCTTACAATCTAGAAAGGCCAGACTGGCAGTTACCTCCTAGAGGTCCTTCTCTATCACCGCTCCAAAAACTTGGAATGACCTGCCAGAAGAGATTCGCCAATTATCCTCACTCGAGGCTTTTTAAAAGGCAACAAAAACCTTTCTCTTCCGGCAGGCCTTCCCCAATTGATAATGTCCAGAACCAATGGAATCCCCCTCCTTTTATTATTTTTCTTATTTGTGGTTTGTTTTTTAATTTTGATGTATTATTATGTACTTTTTAACCATCTTTTACTGTTTAATTTTATAGTTGGGAGGGAAGGTTGGGTCAGGGTCTTGTGGGGATTTTTGTTTCTATTGTATATTGTATTAACTTTGCTGTTATTCACCTTGATCCTCAAAGCAGAAGAGGAGGGATATAAATAAATATTTATTATTATTATTTTAAATGAATTTCATATTTAGACTTGGGTTCCACCTCCCAGATATCTCATGTGCAAATATTCCAAAATCCAATAATAATAATAATAATAATAATAATAATAATAATAATAATAATCTGACATCCAAAATACTTCTGGTCCCAAGCATTTTGGATAAGGGAGACTCAACATCAAGCTACAACTAAACAGAGTGGCCTTCTCCCATTTCCCTCTTTATTCATACACAGTTTATAGTGTTTCTTTTTTGGGGGGGGGGGGTATATCCTATACCTCAGTGTCACTTGCTCTGAAAAAGAGTCCACTTTGAAATAGTATCTTGCCAGTACATAATACATGGACAGAAAGAATAAGAAGCATACATGACTATGTTTAGTTGCCAGCCCCTTCATTAGTCAGAGTGAGTGTGCCTTGTATGCCTTGAGACAGTGTAGTCCAGGGATGAAAATCTTAATTTGTTTCATCCTTGCATTGTCCACAAGAAAACTTTGGAGAAAATGTGAGCTATAGTAAGATAATAAGGTTAATTTTTCTTGGTCTCAAGGGGGAAATTGCAAACTTTCATGACTTCCATTGTACATAGTTTTATGCAAAGTGTATGTTTTACACAAAGTATATTTTGAACAAATTGCAAACATAGAGGAAATTGTCCTCTTGCTTTCAGTATTGAGGACAGATCTTTGGAGGAGACTGAAAACTCCAAGGTGTTGCCTTGTTGTGCCATGACAGCTAGTTGCAATTCATGGGGGGGGGGGCATTTCACAATAAACAGTTGTAACGCTATGATTCCACTAACAACCATCGTTCTCTTATGTAATCCTGGGATTTGGAATCAAGGGAAAGATACTTCATGTTCTTCGATGAAGAAATTAGAAACACATCTCAAGGTGCTCAGTTGAGTGGTTTTTTTTAATTAGTTAAAAAAAACCCAACATGTTTTGACCTGTGTATATTCTCAAGGCTTTTTTCATGAGTAATTGAGAATATGACTTCAGAAATTTCTGGAATGTCATCAAACTATTTACTGGACAAATAAAAACCAATAAAACATCCATCTGATCATTATGATGTGTCTCCAGTTTCTTCTGTGTATTTTGTGGAGTGCTCCCTAGTTTTAATATTTTATTTTCCTTAGAATTGTTTGCCAGAGAGCACTAGCACCTCAACAAATTACAAATCCCAGGATTAAGCCATGGTAGTTACGTATAATGGAATCATTGTTCTACAACTGCATAATATCAAAGGGCCCCAGATCTCTTCACATCTCTAGCTTGATGCTTTCAGATATAGTGGAAAATATTCTCCTATCATCAATACTGAAGATTCAACTGTCAATCCAGCTGTTTTCTATACGTGAAATATGGTGAGATCTTTTTTTGTGTCTAAGCTGAAAAATGTTTATATTTTCCTAATAACTTCTCACTGTTCAACAACAACGAAAAGCTTTTCCCATTCTACTACTAAAAATAGGGCTGAGGTGCAAACCCAGACAGATGAAGTGCACCATATGCGGCATGCGCCTAATCGGGGCAGAGCTACTGTTAGGCACAGTGTGGCAGCAGCTGTCTCAGGAAGCAGATTTTTGTTGTTATGAAAAGAATTTAAAAAGTAAGGTAAAGGTTTCCCCTTTGGCATGATTGTTTAGTTGTGTCTGACTGTAGGGGGTGGTGCTCATCTCCATAAGCCAAGGGAGCCAACATTGTCAGTGGTCATGTAGCCAGCATGACTAAATGCCAAGGTTCACAAAACACGGTTACCTTCCCACTGAAGTGATATTTGCACTTTTATATGGTTTGAAACCAATAGGCTGGCAGAAGCTGAGACTAGTGAAGAGAGCTCATTTCATCACCCAGCACTTGGGTCTCGAACTACCAATGAGCTGACCACATCTGTAATTTGTCATTTTACAGATGCCAAGGATGAAGAGTTTTCCTTGTGGGATGCTGTTTCTCTCATGTGCTGATTTAACCTGGCTGCTTAGGATGACCAGGAGAAAAGATTTTGGAGTTTATCACATGGAGGTACAGTGCCCAAATCCCGTGCAGAAAGAGGATTTAAAACCAAGAACCCCCCCCCCCCACACACACACAGTTTGTTTTTCAGACACATTGGGGTTAATGAGAAGTAACGTGACATTACCCAGACAGAAAGTTGACAAAACATGCCACTTCTTACTTTCAGGATTTTCCGAAAGTAAAAAGCAGCAGATTTTGTCAACTTTTTGTCTGGGTTAATGTTGCATTAATGCTCATTAAGCCTGATGTCGTCTGAAAAACAACCCGCTTTTGTGGTTTTTCCCCACTTTCTGTGCTGTTTAATGTCAGATGTTGTTTGAAAATCAATCCACTTTTGTGGGGTTTTTCCCCCCAATTTAAATCCTCTTTTTGCACATGATCCCACCTGTGTGATAAACTCCTTTGCTGGTTTGCCTCAGAGGAAAAAAAAGTCTTGTCCTGGCCCTGTACATGATCTTAAGATAAGGTGCCACCTATCTGGTGGTTTCCATTAAAATGAGCCAAAGCATCTGATCCATGTTTTGGTATGAACCTTAAAGGCAAACTCTACAGTTAAACACATTGGATAGCTCCTTTAAAGTTTGGACTGAAATCCAGAGCTGATTCACCATCCCATTGACAGAGGAACTTGCAGCCTCTGCTTATCTTTAATCCTGCTGCAGCACAAGTGATTTAACACCTAAACAGGAATGTCACTGCCAGGAAAGATTCACACTCTTTCTATAGTTCCCAAGCTGATTTGGTTGATAGCAAAAATGTGAAAAGCTAGCACTAATCTTTTAGGGAAAATGAATATAGAATACAGAGGTTTGGTTGCCTTGTTTTTATACTTAAAAGATCAAGGACTGCCTACATCAAAATCTTTTTGTTTAATTATACAAAAGCTGAAGGGACGTGACTCAGGTGCTTTGAAGTGCCTCGGTGACTGTACTACTTGCAAAATCACTCATCACTGTGAATGCTACCAGCTTAGATCTTTAACTAATAATGGGTGCCATATTTTATGGGATATATTTTCAAGCCGGTTAATATCATGTCAACAAGTCATTGAATTAACTAGCATGTTAGCTCCTTGAAAGGACAGGTTGTCAGGAATTGCTCACATACTTCTTTTCTGTTTTCAGATTATCTGTGGCAGTGTGACAATTAAATGGCTTGGGTAATTTCTCACTGACTTCTATTAGGCATTTAAGAAAGCAAAGGTAGCCATCCTAATCCATGGGTAAAATCAGACTCCAGTTAGAACCAACCAAAATGTGTTACAAGTGGGACCTGAAAGCCTTTGCATTTTGGTTGTCCAACTGTGGATTTGTTTGCAGCTTCTTGTTGGTTAAAAAAAAAAATAAGGGCTGTTATTCAGTACTGCACATACAGATTCATAACCTAGAGTCTGTATTCTGTAAGATGATGCAGCCTCGCTGGAAACCTATGTAAATGTCACCCAGCCCACCTTAATTGCCAGCAGCCCAGTCAGAAAAAAGAGGTTCACCCACCTTCCAAGCAGGGTGCAAGGAAGATGACATTTCCAACCTCCTTTCACCAGTGAACAGCGTTTCAACAAGCACTTGAGACATGTGTCTTCCTTCTGATTGTTGTAGCCTTGCTCACTGAGAGGAGTTGGATGGAAATGTTCTTCTCTTTGCCCCTGCCCTCACTGGAAGTTGAACAGAACTTCTTTGTCTGATCTGGCAGCTGTTTCTTAAGATAGGATGTGGATGGGTTGCACTAGGAGATGCTACTTACTTACACAGACATAGCTAAGGACGTTATCAGACAAGGGAAATTGGAAGTATAATCCAATGGCAATAATAAAATAAAATAAAATTTTTTTTATTTCTATCCTGCTTTTTGCCAGGCAATCAAAGCGGCGTACAAGTTAAAATACATCCATATATATATATATATATATATATATATATATATATATATAATGCACTCCTTTTAAACAAGATTAAACAGTATAAGATTAAAAACTACATATTAAAACACAATCTGAATGCAATCATGGGGTTTAACGTTATTGCGTGATAGACTACCACACACAATTTCGGGCAATGGGAAGTCAGGCCGAACACAATCATGGGGTTTCACGTTATTGCGTGAGAGGTGATCAAACACAAATTTGGGCAATGGCATGCTATTTTTGGGTAATGGGAAGTCAGTTCGAACGCAATTCGCATTCACGTAAATTCGCTGAACTAGCAAATTCACATGAATCGATAGATAGATGAATCATCAGTCAAACACTGCAAGAGTGAAGAATCATCATTCAGAGTTTGTAAATAAAATATTTTTTCCCAACCTAAATGATTATGGAAGGCTTTCAAGGCTGTCAAGGCTTTCACTTCCATCTCAAAAAAAAGTTTATTTAGTTTGTAATGTAAAAGTGGAGTACTGCATTTGTATGTAAGTCAGTAAATTCATCATAAGTCACTGCCAACTAGAACCTTTCTCACTTTAATATCACTGGGGTTTGTCGACCAAAATAGTAATGCTGCACTGTCAAGCCATTCCAACTATATAGTGGCTCAGAAGTCAGGACAAAGGATCAATGAGTGTGAAGAATTCCTTAATCTTTTCTTCCTCTCTCCCATAAGCATTTTTTTAAAGGAAGCACTGCCACAGTCGGGATGAGAAATACCTACCCCTCTGTCGTGTGTGTGTGTGTGTGTAAAGTACTTTCTGAATTGTGCTATCATGTTCCTAATCTCAGATTAGGGGATGAGAGGGCAGTCTCAGAATGTCTGGTGCTAGCTTCTGCCTTGAACACATTGAAAAGTCATTTATGGCTTGATGGTGATGGGGCACCTTTTTTACCCAAGAATCACAGATCTCAGAGGCAGTATCATATCCAATGAAGTTAATCCAAGGCGTGATTGTTGTTAACTGAAAGAAAAACAAGCCTGTTTCACTAACTGCCTCACTAAGACTGGATTCAGTGGCAAGCATTGGTTAATAATAATGGCTGAAACTCACTTGGGGACTTCATAAGTGGACTTATGTCTTTGGAAAATGGAACTGAACAGTTTCAAAATGTCTGTATTCAGCAAGGGACTGCTGTAGAATTACTACACAGCAGAAGCATAAAGTGACTGCTGTGCATTGGGATTGATGTGCAACAGGCAATAGACTGATACACACTGGGACTGATGCGCAACAGGAAATAGACTGATACACACTGTGACTGATGCCAGTGCACATGACATTGAATATCCTGATATACATCTTCACAATTCACTAGCAGTGTTCCTTAGTGCCTTTGCTATGTAGCTAAGCATATAGAATCATAGAATCGTAGAGTTGGAAGAGACCACCAGGGCCATCCAGTCAAACCCCCTGCCATGCAGGAAATCCAAATCAAAGCATCCCTGACAGATGGCCATTCAGCCTCTGTTTAAAGACCTCCAAGGAAGGAGACTCCATCACCCTCCGAGGGAGTGTATTCCACTGTCGAACAGCCCTTACTGTCAGGAAGTTCCTCCTAATGTTGAGGTGGAATATCTTTTCCTGCAGCTTGCATCCATTGTTCCGGGTTCTGTTCTCTGGAGCAGAAGAAAACAGGCTTGTTCCCTCCTCAATATGACATCCCTTCAAATATTTAAACAGGGCTATCATATCACCTCTTAACCTTCTTTTCTCCAGGCTAAACATCCCCAGCTCCCTAAGTCGTTCCTCATAGGGCATGGTTTCCAGACCCTTCACCATTTTTGTCGCCCTCCTTTGGACACGCTCCAGTTTCTCAATGTCCTTTCTGAATTGTGGCGCCCAGAAAGGGACACAATATTGTAGGTGGGGTTTGACCAAAGCAGAATACAGTGGCACTATTACTTCTCTTGATCTAGACACTATACTTTTATTGATGCAGCCTAAAATTGCATTGGCCTTTTTAGCTGCCGCATCACACTGTTCACTCATGTTCAACTTATGGTCTACTTGGACTCCCAGATCCCTTTCACACGTAGTTTCATTCAGCCAGGTGTCCTCCATCCTATATCTGTGCATTTTATTTTTCTGCCCTAAGTGCATTACCTTACATTTCTCCGTGTTGAATTTCATTTTGTTAGCTTTGGCCCAGCTTTCTAGTCTATTCAGGTCATTTTGAATCTTGATCCTGTCCTCTGGGGTATTAGCTATTCCTCCTAATTTGGTGTCATCTGCAAATTTGATAAGTATGCTTCCAATTCTGTCATCCAGGTCATTGATAAAGATGTTGAATAACACTGGGCCCAGGACAGAGCCCTGTGGGACCCCACTGGTCACTTCTCTCCAGGCTGAAAAGGAGCCATTGTTGAGCACCCTTTGGGTTCGGCTGGTCAACCAGTTACAAATCCATGTAACAGTTACCTTGTCTAGTCCACATTTTACAAGCTTGTTTGCAAAAATGTTATGGGAAACCTTGTCAAAGGCCTTACTGAAATCAAGATATACTATACCCACAGCATTCCCTTCATCTACCAAGCTGGTAATTTTATCAAAGAAAGAGATTAGATTTGTCTGGCATGACTTGTTTCTCTGAAACCCATACTGAGTTTTTGTGATTATGGAATTGCCATCTAGATGTTCATAGACTCTTTGTTTAATTATCTGCTCTGCAATGTGGTCAATTGAATTGTGGTCAATATTTTTATTAGACTGTTTTAACTCCTTTTTATTGTTCTTAATTGTATGTTTTAAATTGTTTTAGTATTGTTGGTGGTTCCATTTTATTTTAATATTGCTCTTTGGTGTGTCTTTAGCTAGATTGTACCTGTTTTAATTTAAGCTCTCCTGAGTCCGAATTTTGGGGAAAAGGTGGCATAGAAATAAAGTTGGGAAGCAGCAGCATCATGTTGAAGCATTATGCTAACAGCTGCACTTTTCACAAGGTTATGCAGTAGCTGTGAGAGAAGGAAGACCAAATCTTCCTTTGATTCCTTACCTCCTTCCTTGTTGCTGTGTCCATAGCATTTGTCATGTTCACCACCTGCTCCTGTCACTTATCGATATAGAAAAATGTGCAACAGAAGCAACTGGGCCATGGACATCGATGCTGTTTTCTTTTCACCCAATGACTACATAAAAGAAAGGTAACCTAAGGTGAGTAAGTGAAGGACTATAGTAAGAACATGTTCCAGATGCTTGTTTATAGCCTCTCATTTTTAAAATGTATACTGCTGATTTTAAACAAACACAGCTGACTCTCTAGAATATAAAAATATGAAAATTAGCATTGCCTCAGAAATTCTGGAAAAAAATAATCTAAGGTAATTATGGCTTTGGTTCCAAATGTCATTTATATACATTCACATAATCTTTTAAAACTATTGTTAGAATTTATTGATTTTAGATTGATTTTATTCTAAGTTTCCCTGAGATCTTCAGATACAAGGTAGGACATTAACACCTTAAACAAATATTTAAATAAAAATTACATATACCTGGCATTGTGGCAGCAAAACTTTATTAAAACTGGTTAAGATTAAATGACATTTATCATTGCACACTTAGATGCACACTCTCTGGAGCATTTTGCATAAGGGAATCATCTATTGAACCCCTATAATTTTTAACTCTGCTCATTCAAAGGACAGAAGGCAAACGTCAGATCCCTTAAAGTACTGGGCTTAAGTGTGCATGAGGAAATTTTATTTTCTTCTGGTTTAATTGTGTTTCTACATGCAGACACTGAAAAGAAATGTCTCTCTTCATCAGTGAAGTCTTCAGCCCACAGAAGAAATACCATAATATTGCAAAATTAAACACTGTTCCTGTGCAGGTAGAAAGAATAGTTCCTTTTCTGCAATCAGAGATGAAATTTTGGCTCTGTACAGACTGGTGCTTTGCACCAGTCTGGGACCGCAATAAGGGTTTCGTAGGGCTAAGCATCCGCACATGCCCAGCCCTACAGTCGGTGTGTGGGCGCCATGATTGTGTGTGTCCATCCATATGGGATGTGCAGTGAAGATGTCTGTGAGGTGCCATACCCAAACAACACCATGCCACATGGACATCATCATTGTGTGCATGGACAACAATGGCGTCCCACACATGACGCAAACAGAACCCACCAGGAGTGGGTTCTTTTTAGGCCTTGCAGAGGCCTCAAAGTTTGTCTGCTGTAGCCTCCATCTGGGGCAGAAAGGGGTGGCGTCGGCTGACCTGTTTTGCCCGTCTGTATCCCCCCCTTTCTTTACTAGGTTTGCATGTAACTGTAAAAATAATGTAGTTTGGCACCACTTTAAGTGCACTAGCACTGTTCTATTGAATCTCAGGATTTGTAGTTTTACAAGGTCTTTATCTATGACAAAGCATGTTGGGGTCTCACAAAACTACAGATCCACGGATTCTGTAGGATAGTGCCATGATAGTTAAAGTGGTGTCCAACTGCATTATTTCTACAGCTCACCCTCGGACAACTGGTGATCACTGCATTCCTATATATACTCATCTGGGATTTCAGAATAGACATGCATATATTTGTATCCTACCTTTCTTCCAAGTCATAATCAATGTTTCTTTTCTTCCTGACTGTCCTCACAACAACCCTGTGAGGTAGGTTAGACAAGGAAAGATAGGTTGGCAGTGTGTCTCCATGACTCAGTAAAACCTGAGCTTGGATTTTCAAAGTCACATTAGGAGTATGCTCAGCATTCTTACCATGACACCAGTCTGAATGGATTTACAATTGCTCTTTTAAAGAACTACTGAATGGCCACTTCTAAACTATTATTATTAAAGATTGTTTTCAAGCCTGTTCAAAACATGTGGGGCTGGCTACTACATTTTTGTTGTTATTTTGTAATTTCAAGTTATCTTCTACTTGTGATCCGGTGAATATGAAATCTCCAAGAGTTCCGCTTGTCAAGAGCAATTCCCACATATTGCCATTCAGGGCAATGGCTTCCTTTATTGAATGAATCCATTTCAAATGTGGTCTGCTAGGCTGATGAAGCATGGGGTTTTAAAAAAGAAAAAAAATGAAGCAGATTTTGACTTCAAAGAAAAACTGCTCCCTCAAAATTTGCTTATTAAATGTGCATGTAAAGTTTTGTCCATTTGTACACAAGAATGAAAAATTTCAAAATGTTTCTTCCCACTGGGTAAGCTTTTGACAATTTTTATCACAATTTCAATGATTATTTGTATGTCATGAGAAAATTTCACAAATTTCTGAAAATTTGTACAATGGTTTTTTACAAGCAAAATCTGCGCACAGTAATGTCAAAATGTGAGAAATCTAATAGAGATTGATTATATGCTGCTTTCATATGCATGCTGAAAGCAGAGCCGTTTCTTCTGGTGTCACGCGCTGGAAGAAACAATGGCGCATGCACCACCACCATGGCTCCCTGGCATGAGCACAGGGAGCTTGAGCATACATGCTATTTGCTTTACGTGGGGGAGGGGGGTCCAGAACGGATCCCCCACATAAAAGAAGAGCACACTGTATTTCATATGTCTATTTATTCAGCATTTTCAGTGAAATGAGAAAATTTGCAAGTATTCTTTGCATTTCTATTGATTAACAAATGCTATCTAGTTGAGTCAAATATAGCATTTCATTGCACTGCATTTGAGTCCCATTACTTTCTTATGGTTAGTTGAATCCTGGTATTGGAGAAAAGGTAGTATGTAAATATAGGTAATTTGAAGAAGGAGGAAGAGGATTAGAACATGGAAAGTTATGTTAAATTATCTTAAATTCAAAACACATCATAGAATAATCCTGTTTAAGACCATTTCAACCGGCCTGGTTCAATGTTATTCTGGGAACTGTAGTTTTGTGAGACATTTAGCCTTCCCTGTCTGAGAGATCTGGTGCCACAATAAACTACAATTCCCAGAATACACTCTGGGTTTTTGACTTAACTTTAAAGGAGTTGCTCAGGGTGCTGATCCTTATTTTAGGGGGTAGGGTTCAAAACATTGGATAGCTTCTTTAAAAATTTGGACTAGAATCTGAAGCAGAATTGCTTCTTACTGATATGAGAGCCACCACCTGCTACAGCCTGAATCATACCTCCACCAAAAGTCTGGATAATAAGGCTTCAAAAATAACTGTGCCCAGCGCTGACAGATTCTTTCTTCTGCGCAATTCTTAACAGCACAATAACTCCCTCATAGGCAAAATATGGCATTCTTGACTTACTAGCCAATAGTCCCCAGACTTTTGTCTGCCCCTGTCTTGTGTTCCTATATAAATATCTATTTCTTCCTTTCTTTGGGACACTGTGTCTGGGTTCTCTCACCTTGAAGATTGTTATCTTCTATATCAATTTTATCTCAAGAGTCTTAACATCTGTACAACCAAAAAGTCTTCGATGATATATTGCAGCAAGCAATAATGTTGATAGTAGCAATTGAATAATCATGACTTGCTATGTACTGGTGGTTTGTGATAGTGCCATGGTACTGCCTTTGTAATCTAGGTCAGTTTTGTTTTCTGGGGAAAGAGAAATAGGAGCATATCACATCAGAACCTGTAACGTTCCCATTGAATCCTGGAAACATTCCATGGGAGAATGATTTGGGAACGGGACTCATTGCATTTGAGAAGTAATAATGGGATGATAACGTAATGGGAACACATTTTATCACACAGTACCCCCCTTTTGAATGGGTACTTTTGCCAAATACGTTCTCATATCGTCCCGCTGTTATATAAATATGTGTGTGTGTGTGTATGTGTGTGTTGTATACATATACTTTGGAATATATATATATATATATATATATATATATATATATATATATAATCTTTATGGAATGATTACATATTTAACATTTCATATTCCACATAATAATAATTGTATATGAAATATGTGTGTGTATGTGTGTGTGTGTGTGTGTGTGTATGTATATATATATATACACACATACACACACATATATGCATATGTGAGTATGTGTGTGTGTATATATCCATAACAATTATGTATTTATATATAATATATATACACACACACATACACACATACATATATACACACATACGTATACATATCCACAAACACACACACACACACACCGATTATATATATTAAAAAAGAATTTGTATTGTTTAAATATGATGTGGGGGGAAACCATTTTGAGGGGGGGAAAACTTCGGACAGGTTAACATGCTGATGTTTTTTAAAAAAAAAAATGGTGCCACCTCATACCCAGAAGAACATTAGATTTTGTAGACGCTCTAAGATGGCAGAAGAGAAAATTGTCCCAGTCAATCAGAACACGAGGGTGGAATGGGAATGGATAGGATTACCGCACTAACTTCTCCTGAACCGGTATGGAAACATTGCAGCTGGCTGAGAACTGTTTTTTACGGTTCTCACCCTGGAACACTATTGGGACACTTTCATCTCAGAATGGGAACTCAATGGGAACCAAGCCATGCAGTAAAGTTTGTGGTGTTCTGCTCTCATTAGATTACCAGAACATTATCAGAACACTGTGAGATAAGCTTAATAGTGAAACCAATTTGTTTTGGAGACTTCACTAAAATGAACAGGCTATAAAATATAGACCTTTTATCTAGTGATCATGGTTGGCTATACAATTATAAAACATGGCACTATTTTAGCACAACAGGACAAAGGATGATATAATGTCAGGGCAAAGCTATTTTTATCAAAATATGGTAAAATGTTCTTCTAGGGATCTGGGCAAAGACATGAAAATGGTACAAGCTTTGTTCTAATTGTGCTTTCTTCCCATCACCATGGGGAAAAATACAAATGTTATTTCAGTTTCTTTTTTTATAAGAATTTACTCACACTTTCTCAAAAATTCAAATGTAGGGGGAAACAAAACAGATTTAACTGTCTATCCCTAAGTCATGTGCTTTGTTGGCTTAGGGGCAAAACAGGTGGCCCTGAAAGGGCGGCATGATGCTACTCCTGAGAGAGCCAGATTGGGGCCATGATGGCAACTGAACGCCGTGGCCTCCATCTGCCCCTCCTTTTTGAGCCAGCAAAAGGGCACCCTTTCCGGTGGTATCACAGCTTTGTGGCACTCAGGTGGCATGCAGCATCTAAACATCACACCACTGGAGCACCGTGAAACCAGCCCATACGTGGACAGGTGGGTGGCTTACAGGCAGTGTCAGGAGGGTGTCAGGGTGTATGTCATGTGTATGCCATACCCCCACACCACTTGCAAGGTGACTTTTAGTGCTGGCCTGTACTGGCCCATAGTAATTCAGGTCCATCTAACCCAGTACTGTTAACTCAGACCAGCATTGCCTCTCCATGATTTCCTGAAGGGGTCTTTCTCAGCTGTGCCTGGAGATTTCATGTAGTCCTTGGTGGTCATCTCTATCAACATTCTAATCAGATCTGACCCTGCTTAACCTCTGGAATCTGAGGGACTGGATGTTCAGGGTGGTATACATAATTCTGTCTGGTAAATTATCTATTTGATTAATATTTTCAAGCTTACAATTCACACACACACACACACACACACACACAAGAAACCTTAGAATTCTAACAGAAAGGAGCACACTGACCACATACATATCAAATTTGTTACACTGACAAGCATTATGCTAAAGCATCTGCTCAAAAATCATCTTGAGAAGAAGGGGAAGAGAGAAAAAATAGCATTCCTATCTGCATAAACTGATGCCACATAGGATAAAAATCAAATGGGTGAAACAGACAGTCCTGAAGGGGCAGCTTGAAGCCGCCCTTTCTGAAAATGCATTGGGGCCATGGCATTCAATCCATTCCAATCCACCTTGAAGCCAGCCAAAAAAGGACCATCTGTTTTGCACCTTTTTTAGCCAGGGAAAAGCTGGCTTTTCCCACCCTGCCATGTCCCCATGGCAGCTTCATGATGCTCCAATGGCGTGGGGTGATTTTATGACAGAGAAAGGATTTGTCAGCAAGGGTAAAAATGGTGTCAAAGCACATGTTGATGAAAGAATAGTGGCAATAGTAGCTCCCCCCCCCCCCCCCCCCCCCCCCCCCCCCCAAAAAGGATTATCCTTTGGGTGATTTGGGAAAAATTCCAAGCTGTGATTAACCTCTGGAAACTGAAAAGAGCAAACATTTAGCACAGCATTTCTATATAATCTTGTCTCCTATACACAAAGAATTTTACAGTTACTTTTGGCCTACATTTCATTTTTCTATGCACAAGAGTTGATGTAGGTTAGGATTTCTGTCATATGGCAAGTTTTGCACATTGCATTAATTCGATGTTCATGATTTCCTGACTCAACACAGCAATGCATAAATCATGCTGGCCATCGCACGCAATGTCAACAGTCTCTGTGGTTGTTCTTTTATAGTCTGTCACATGTAGACGGAGATGAAATGCAGAGCAGCTGGTGCCTGCATCAGATCAGGCAGGAGGTATTCTCCAGGTATAATTTCACCTTGACTCTTTGCTGTTCAAAAGCCATTAGTAATTCTACCGTGCTGCAGGACGTGTTAGGAGAAAGGAGAGAAGCACTAGATTTCTACCATATGTGGTGTGAGCTAATGAAGT
This sequence comes from Sceloporus undulatus, assembly GCF_019175285.1. Taxonomy (NCBI): domain Eukaryota; kingdom Metazoa; phylum Chordata; class Lepidosauria; order Squamata; family Phrynosomatidae; genus Sceloporus; species Sceloporus undulatus. Next base: position 232,905,590 of record NC_056524.1, on the reverse strand, counting down.
CTCAAAAGTTTAAGACTCATTTGGTAGAAGCAGCCTAAGGTATTTGTGACATTTTAGTTTTATTTCTCTTTTTCTTTTTTTAAAAAAATATACAGTGGAGTGCAGATTTTTTTTTTTTAAAAAAAGTTCTGCTTAAAAATAGGGAAATGAACAACTACAACAACACATTAAAATAAAATGAATCCTCTGTTTTCACCACTTTTGTTAAGGAGCTTGGGTAAACACTACAGCTTAAAAAAAGCAACATCTAAAGAGGATAATACACTAATCTGTACAATCATGAATCATTGGAAAGAGGCATCTTTCTATATACTGCAAAATTAGACTTTCACATATATGTGTAAAATTCAAAAGATTTATTTTTGTTTAGAAAGGGAAATGAAACAAGAGGCAGTCAGATAGGATCACAAACCTTTCCCATCTGAAAAGTCTGCCCCATTCATTTTCTTTGCACATTTAATGTGTTCACAGCAATTCACATCATAAAATATAATTATTTCAAAAGTGGCCTTGGAATCAGATGTATATTTGTTTATAGGTGGCTCTTTCAAAATGATAAGGAATGAAGGGAATGAATGTGACACCCTGTATAAGTCTACCAGAAAGCCCCTTTAAAGCCCTTTGCTGAATGATATTTACACTAACATTCCACAACTTGGTCTCCTCCAGATGTTCTGGACTACATTTCCCATCACCCCAACCAGTAAGGTGACAAGAGCTATTGCTCAACCTATCTAGAGAATGTCAGTTTGAGGAAGACTGCCTTAAACTACGGTGGTTTAAGCCCCTTTATCCTAAGTATTAATCTGAATGTTTAATGTGAAGTTATGTTAACTAGTAGGGAATAATAATGATGTTATAAATTATTTTATTTTTGTATAGTACTAATATGTCAAGCACCATACAGGGTTAGGGTGCAAAAAGAAAAGAAAAAAAGAAAGATGAATAGCGCTTCAAGAGAACAATATTCAAAATTAACAAAACCAAAAACTACCACTGAGCCACAAACAAGATAACCACATTATAAAAAACAGAAGCAGAAATACCAAACAATCAGTGAGTCAGTCAGTCAATCAGTGGTAAAACTGTTAAAAACTGGAAGAAGAACTGTTATTTATTTATTTTGCAACAAGGGACCCAAATGCATGAAAATCAGTGAAAAATATAAACAAAACAAACAGCTTCATTTATATACCGCTTCATACTGAACTAGCAGTGTCTAAGCGGTTTACAACTGTAAGCTAATTGCCCCCAACAATCTGGGTACTCATTTTAGCGACCTCCTCAGAAGGATGCAAGCCTGAGTCAAGCTTGAGCCCTTTCGCTGGTATTGAACTTGCAACCTTATGGTTTCAAGTGAGTGGCTGCAGTACAGGCATTTAACCACTGCACCACCAGGGCTCCTAATATAATCTCTCCCATCAGGGAGAAAACATGTAAAATATTTTATTCTTGTCAGTGAGAACAAAATAAATGAAGATTTACATCCCTGGATGCCAGCCTAAAAGTTTTATGTTGTTGTTAATTGCCCTTGAGACAATCTTGACCAATGGTGACCCTATGGATGAGACATCTCTTAGAATCCCTGTCCTCCACTGCTCTGCTTAGTTCCTGCAAAGTCAAACCCATGACTTCCTTAATACAGCCCACCCATCTAGCATGAGGCCTTCCTCTCTTTCTACTTCCCTCCACCCTTCCTAGCATTATTGTTTTTCCCCCCAATGAATTAGCCTTCTCATGATATGTCTGAAGTACGACAGCCTCAATTTCATCATCTTGGCTTCAAGGGAGGTTTCTGACTTGATCTGGTCTAGGACCCATATTCTGGCTGTCCATATAATCTTCAGCATTCTTCTCCAACATCACATCTCAATGAACTGATTTTCTTCCTAGTCGATCTATATTGAAGTAGAGAGTCTATGTCACCATTAGGACTCTAGAGGAGTGACAACTTATACACAAATTATTTTTTACCTTGAAATGAGAAGGGAGCACATACACCCCTCACATTAGTCTATTCATGTTATAAAGAGCAAAAGCAGCACTTGAATTCAACCCAGAAAGACTCAAGCCACTGATATAGCTGGGAGTACGCCCCATAGAATTCTCTGGGCCACGTCTTAGCAGATATGTGAAAAATAATTGTGTTGGAAGCATTATTCCATATCATCAAGAGGACAGAATCAGTTATCTGTGATGAGCAAATAAGATAGATATTGATGTGCAGTTTGTGTAAGAATGCATATGTTTGTCCAAATAAACTAGGTGAATAAAATATGATAACAGTTTTGTTTTATCCAGAATTTAGCAATATGCTTAGCTACCATTGAGCTATGACCAGTGTACAGCAAACATAAAAATTAATCATTATTATCCCTCTTGTGATCCTGAGTATGCTATTCAGGGGGGAAGTCTAGCCAATGAACTTTTGCACCATGAAAGATGGAAAGGCTTTTGAAATCCATCTAGGCAACGGCTGAGTATTAAGGTTAATGCCTCTCTCTGATGATAACAGTTCGGACAGTCAGCATTAAGAATTGGATTAGGGATTCTGGCTCAAAATCAGCAGAGTTCTGCTTAAATCCTAGCTGGGTATACATATGGGATAATACAAATCACTCTCCAGCTACTGTGCTTTTATACAGAATGCGGCAATTTAATCCTACAGATTTTAACTTTGGGGCATCCCTGCCACACATGAGAAAAGTTGCCTATTATATCATCCTTGCAAGCTGATAGCAAATTTTCTATTACTTTCTCACTGTTCGGGGTCAGGTGAGTTCTGCACAGAGTCCTAAGTAAAAAACAAACAAACAAACAAACAAAAAACAGGATGTGCAATTTTGATCTTGCTTTGGCATTTGTATACAGAGAAAAGGAGGGTTGTGAAATCCTTTTGAGTTTCCTAAGGCACAATGATTTATAATCCCCCTTCTACAGGCTATGTGAACAGTGCAAACCTATCCATGTCTACTAAAGTGGAAATTGGTTTGCGTACAATAGATCTTACTCCCAGGTAAGTGTGTGGATGATTGTAGACCAAAATAATGAGTGGGGATTTGAAACTTCAATTGGAGGATTAATTAGATTTACTGACAGTAGCTTAATCACTGAAAGCAATTTTTAACCTGAAAATTAAGGGTAATCTGGGGTGGTGGGGAGGATATTTTCATTATGAAAATAGGAATATATCACAGATGGTCTTTTTAACAATTAGTGATATAACACATAAAATAGCATTCCCACACTTGCTCCAATAACTCATAAAGATTCTTATGTTACAAAGGTTTTGGGTTTCTTTTTTCTTTTCTTTCTTTCTTTCTTTCTTTCTCTTCTTCTTTTTTTTTTTTGCAAGTTGAAAAAAATTATGTAGTTTGAAAATAATATGTCAGTGACTTTAATAAAAGATAGATAACTAAAATTTATTTAATACATTGGCAGTTAACATCTAAAAACAGATAAACATGCAAGTCTTGTAATGATGCAGGGACCTGCCTTTTCTTTCTCAATTAACTCAGTAGAGGAAAACAATAGGAGGCGATGGAATCTACCCCGTTCTATTATTGTTGTCATTGCATGCCTTCAAGTCATTTCTGACTTATGGCAACCCTAATTCAGGGTTATTATTATTATTATTATTATTATTATTATTATTATTATTATTATTTCTGTTTATTTATATCCTGCCTTCCTCCCAGTACAGGGACTCAAGGAGGCTATCTTGACAAGATCAAGTTTTCTTGGCAAGATTTGTTCAGCGAGGATTTCTCTTTGGCTTCCTGTGAAGTTGAGAGTGAATTTGTATGGTGAAGTGAGGATCTGAACCTTGGTCTCCAGAATCCTAATCCAACACTCAAGCTACTACACCATACTGGCCTTCTCCTTTTTCCTCCCATTACAAAATGGGGAAAAAAGCAGAGAAAAGCAGACTTCAGCAGCCTATTCTAGTGTGTGTATTTCTCCTCATTAACTTTTTTCATCTGGACTATACAAGGCATTTGATTTCTGATTCTATCCAATGACCTATTGTTTACCTCTTCTAATTTGGTGTCATCTGCAAATTTGATAAGCATGCCCTCTGTTCAATGACATCATCAAATCATTGATAAAGATGTAAAATAGCACTGGGATCAGGAAAGAACCTTGTGGTATCCTTCTAGTCACTTCTTTCCAGGATGAAGAGGAGCCAAATAACAACTTAGCTAAGTTGTTGTGTGACTTCAAGTCATTTCCCACATAAGATGACCCCAAGGTGAAACTATCATAGGGTTGTCTTGTCAAGAATAGTTCAGAGGGAGGTTGCTTTTGTCTTTCTCTGGGACTGAAGGTTTGTGACTGTCTCAAGGTCACCGAATAGGTTTCTGTGGTTGAGCAGGGATCAGAACCTTGGTCTCCCAGAGTGCTATCTCAACACTCAACCAATCATGCTTGCTCCTGTAGAACAGCTTAAATGTTATTAAATGTTATCAATGATGTATTTCCAGGAATCTTGTTTGGAGAGAAAATAATAATTGGAATAATCTCTTCAAGAAACAAAGTAAGTACAGTGAAGGGATGAAAGAGCAACACTAAGTGATAAAAGAGAAAGAGGTCCATTCCCTTGTCAACTGGGAAGCAGCAGGCAGACAGCCCCATCCCACACCTCTTCTCTGCTGCAAGGAGGGATTGCAACAGGGACCCTGTTTCTCCCTGTTACAATGGAGATTGCTTGTTTGAAGTGGGTGGGAACATTACTCAGCCACTACTTAAGTGACAGGGGAGCAGATTCCCTTAGACAGTGGCTGACTGGTAAGTGGGGATTTTAGGATAAGATTCACTATGTTGCTTCGTAACTACCTTGGTTGTATATTAATGTAGTGCATAAGTGACTCTGGTCATTGATTTAAAAGAAGCTGAAATTATTTTTTTAAGGAAGAGTTTAAAACAACCAAGGCAAAGACTGAAGGGCATGTAAAATAACAGTCTTAGCTGTATGCTGGAAGCACAAGAGGAATGATGCTATTACCCTTAAGAGGAATGTCCACAGCTAACAACAACAACAACAACAACAACAACAACAAATTTATTTCTAGCCCACCCTATCACGGGGAATCCGGGTGGGTTACAACAGTAAAATACATTAAAGTTACAATAAAATCCCCCCCCCCCAAAAAAAGTCAGAAGTCTCAGAGGGGGTGCTACTGCAGAAAAAAATCAAGTGAGAGAGCCAGATAAAGTAGAAGATTCTCTGCCAGCTTTGAAAAGGGGCATAGGGGCATTTTTCACTTATTTGTATAGGGTTTTTTTGTGTGTGGTTTTCAATTTTTCTTTGTCATCTACTGGATCTAGTATTGACAGTTAAGGTATCCTGGCCAGCCCTAGCTGGCATATATGGAGGCCTTCATCCTGGAATCTCTGCTGTGAGTTGGAGCAAAGCTGGAGGGTGGAATATCCAGCAATACCAGCAGCAGTTGGCTGCACTTGTGGGCTATTGCTCTAGAAGGAATTCACACCCAGCCAATTGGGAGCTCCCATTTGTCCTGAGAATGGGTGCCTCATGGTGCATAAAAATATTGTGGTTTCATAGCTGTGCATATTCTTTTGTTTGGTAGCTTCTCCTCCCTCCCTATCTTCCTGTATCCAAAACTTGTTATTGAAAAGAGATGTAAATCTTCATCAAGTTCATTCTCACAGAGAAGAACAAATAATTTTACCATTTCTCTCCTCACTCCAAGAAACTCATAAAAATCTATGCAGTTCTTAAAGGCAATTTGGTGTTTGGGTACTACAGTTGGCCCTCGGTATCCATGGGGGATCTGTTCCGGACACCACCACCATCCCCGCAGATACCAAAATGTGCAGATGCTTAAGCACCATTGTCCCTAATGCTAACGCAGCCACATGACTGTGCTGCCATTAGGGACAAATGCACTAAAGTCCTCCCTCCCTCCCTCCCTCCCCCTCTGGACTTCTTCCCTGAGCTTGGTTTCAGGGATGGTTTGGAGGTGGAGGCTGGAGTCCTGTAGCTCAGAGGGAGTCAGAGCCAACACCAGGGCCATGGCTTGGGTCTCAGAGTCTCCTCCCAGGCCCAACACCTGGGACAGAACCTCCAGGCTCCAACTCCCAGGCCCTGGTGCCAGCTCTGAGTCTCTCCGGGCAACGGAGCTCTAGTCTTCACCTCTGAACTGTTCCTGAAGCCAAACTCAGGGCAGAAGACTTGGAGGGAGGGAGGGAGGGAGGGAGGGAGGGAGGGAGGGAGGGAGTGTAACGTGTCCTCACCACCTCACAATACTTTCCTTCCTTGTGACCCAACACACTCATGGGTTTTTAAAGGTCAGTAGCGTGGATGGATGTTAAATTGCAGGCCAAGTGGATAGTTAAACAAGAATAAAAGTTTATTTTAACACAGAATTGGCAAAGGTAACTTTGACATGAAGTTGTTACTATGTCTTCTTTTGTTGCATATATACAAGTCTGGTTTTAACTTTCCAATAATAACTCAGCCGCACAGGCTATACTATCACTCAAGAAATTATGTAGCCCAAACCCCTCTTCCTGAGTCTGGCTACACTGAGTCTCTCCTCTCTAGACTCTCCAGAACTAATACTGTCCCTCTCTGGACCTAACAGACCCTTCCTTGGTCTATTTTCAAAATACTGTTCCCTCAGCCTCTAATCCTAACTATCTCCCCCACTGAACTCCAGCTTCATCCCTCAGGATTCCAAACCCTAACTGACTCAACCCAACTGCCAAGCGGAATGTTCAAACTCCTCAGCCAGCACCTGATTGGCTAGTGGATCTCTGGCTTCTGATTGGCAGGTTTGTAAGTCAGTTCATCAGAGGGAGGGAGGCAGGGAGGACTTCAGTGCAGTTGTCCCCAATGGTAGCACGGCTGTGTGCAAGCACCACCGTTGGGGACAATGCAGACTTGCCATCAAATTCCCACTGTATTCTATGCTAAACAAATTGAGCTTTTTGGTACAGTTTATGGCATTTTCTTTCTTGCACAGGAAACAATAATAGAAATGTTATTCTCTGCACAGAAAATTGTATTCTGGTTTTCTACACATAAATATGGTTTTCTGCATGGAAAATGATGTTTTCTGTACAAAAATCCCACCTGAGGTTTTCATGAAGATACTTGTCCATCTAGGATTCTCCTTGTCAGGTTTTCCCATCACTCATGAAATATGTTTTTCAACCATTTTTTCAAATATTCTTTCCATCTGCAAATGGGCAGCAGTTAGTCACCAGGGTTTGTGAAGGAATTTTACCATCCAGCTCATTGGCCTTTTCTGGCAGGTTTATTTTATTATTATTTTACCTTCCTTTTAGAAACCATTTTTCAGGTGTTGTTGCTCTCTATAATATTAGGTTTTATATTTCTTCCTTTGGTGGTTATTATTGTTACTCTGTTACATCCTACTGGGGAACTGGAGGCACCGAACAAGATCCCTTTTGGAGCAGAGTGAATATGGGGCATCCAGCTTCCAAAAGGGAGAATGTCTTTCAAACAATCCTGGCAGGAGATGACATAGGTTAAAGACTGCCCAGCCAACCCCCACACATAGCTCTAGTACTGGACTCATTTGACCCACACACCTCCATGGGCCCAAATAACAACACTCCCCCTTATATCATGGCTGATAAATAGGTATGGATTTCTTTCTTTTTTTTCTTTTTCTTTTACTCACATCTGGCCTCTAGAGTGTTTGTTACTTCCCCCCCTTCCTCCTTTTCTTCTGCTTAGGTTTGCATATAAATACAAATGCATAAATTGCACAAACTATATAGCTAAACTATGTTTGCATCTTTTTGATCAATCAAGCAGCACTTCTGTGCTTGCTTTGAGAATGTGCCCCACTTCATAACAGAAAAAAAAAATATGGATTTTGTACAGTAACAAGTAGCACATGTTTCAGAAATCAGCAGAAAGAAATGTTAGTCTTGTTCTTGCCCTGGTAATAAATTAAGTATGTGCATTTATGTGGGAGTGAGCCCCATTGAATTCAGTAGGCTTCAGTAGGCATGCCCAGGATTGCACTGCTAACATGTTTTTAAAAGCATAATACAACAGTAAGTTTATTATACTGGCCATTTATTAGCCATATTTTATTCTCTGTTCCTCCCTCTCTTCTCACCCCCATTTAAACAGGAGCACAGTATTAAGATTTTATTCAGAACAATTGATTATATTTTTCTTTCAATAGCCTTGAGGTGAATCTTTGTTTTTCTTTCCTTCATGTATCACAGTAGGCCGTTCTGTCTACGTGTATGCCTAGGCAGATGAACAAGTGATAGGAGATGACTAGGTCCCAGAGAGAGAAGTCTAACTAGCCCCAAGAAGTCCCTCCTGAGCTCTTGCATTGTACTAGCAATTTGCTACAATACAGTTAGTTGGTGGGCATCAACTGCAATAGGCTGACTGGGACCACATCCTTCAGCTATTTAAGCTTAACTCTACCCTGGGGCTTCTATCAGTGCAAGTTAGAAAGACAATTATACACAAAATGGGTCGCATAGTTGCAGCTTTGTCGCTTGTGATGGAGCCATCAAAAAGATGGGTTTAATTAGAATTTCAGCTAACTTCCTTCTATCGTAAAGAATAAAAAAAGCAACCTAACTTGGGTAAAGAAGGGAAATGAGGACATCCTCTTCTATACACTTCATTTATTTTAAGTTGAAACTAATGTAGATTTGATGTGACCTGCGTGACAGAGTGAGTCTTTTCATGGGTTTTTAGTTTGCCTCCATTTTGTTCACAGAAGTCTAAACAGAACATAGAATGCCAATAAAAATAAAGTTGTATTTGGACTGCCATCCTTCAGTGATCCTATGACACAATAGTGATGGTAAAGCATCATGCTGACTTAAGGATATGCAAGAGACTTAGATGGTACTAAAAAGGTTTGCTGATCACTCTGCCGCCCCCCCCCCGCCGCCCCAAGCTCTTTGTGTTTCCTCTCAAAATGGAGACAAATGAAAAAGCAGTCATAGACCACGTCTTCCACTTCACGTCATGCTGAGTTCCTATTCACCCTTGCTGTCTGACTATCCAGAGATTTTCTTGAATCCAATAATTGTTTTATCATTCCATAGTTAAAGCCATCAGTGTTTCCAGATCCATTTTGTCAATTCCATGGAAAAACCATTAAAACCTTTAGTCCAAAACACAGTGCAGAAATAATCAAGTTTGATACTACTTTAACAGCCCTGGCTCAATGCTAGAAAATTCTGGGAATTGTAGTTTTGTGAGACATTTAGCCTTCTCTGTCAGAGGGCTCTGGTGCCACAATAAACTACAGTTCCCAGAATTCCCTAGCATTGAGCTAGGGCAGTTAAAGTAGTCTCTAACTGGATTATTTCTGAAGTGTGTTTTGGACCTTTGTTACATTGTGTGGTGACATCAATCACCTCTCAAACATACGAAATGAGATATAAACATCCATCACAGCTCTAGCCACATGTGCATGCAGAGGGTCCTGCTCACTCTCTCTTTGTAACCCTCAGATGCTGTCTGAACCTTTACTTATCTACAGACAGCATCTAAATCTCAAACAGTTACTGACCTACAGGAGGATACACAACATGGCTGGGGAGATGGGTACAAGACTTTGCCAGAAACTCAGATGCCAACTTTTCCCACAAATCAATTCAGGAAATGTCATCATAGGAACTAATCATAGGACCCATAATATCACATATACTTTCACTTGCTCATTCTCTAATGTGCTATATACTATTCTGTATCAACATTTCAGCATTCTACAGTAAGTGAACAGGACAGTCTCTGCGCCAGATGACTAATGGGCATTAGGAATGGGAATGCGCAAACACATGTGCACAGATGCCCACAAATCTTCCTGGGCATTCTATCTTGGACCTCAGAATATAGTCCTTGAACAAAAAACACCTCAAAGGAAGACTGGAAAGAAAAACAGCAGAATTTTAATATATCCATAAACTCCATTCCATCAGTGGTGAGTTGAATAGAGACAATGGTTTCCTGGCACACTAAACATATTATAACATTAGTTAACACACCAGCCTCATGAGGGCTCTCTTAGCAAGCATAGCATCTCCTTTCTGTTTCCCAGTAGCATCACACTACATTCCAATAACTCCCATCACCATTCATATGGTTATCTACTCACCTTGGCTTTAGACAAATTCCTCCTTCCTGCCATTGTTCCTCAATGACCATCATTAAAACTAACCTTAACACTCTATCACCTTACTCACAGGTTTTGCTATTCACACATACAGTCTGTCTATAAAGGTCTGTTCCTAGGCACTTCATGCATCTGAGGAAGTAGGCTTAAATCTGAGAAAACTTCTTTCTCTCAGTTAGTCTCAAAGGTGCTATAAAATCCGTTTGCATTTGGGTTCTACAGACACTTAAATTCACTGTTGTTTCTTCATCTTCATCAAAAATTCACTGTTGATTTTCTTCTCTGCCCATCACTTTGATCATGTTATCCCCTTGTTGTTATCCCTACATTGGCTCCCCATTCATTTCAGAATCTGATATGAACATTAAAGTCCTTCATGGCCTGGTTCCCTCTTATATGTCACTGCTCATCTCTCCTTATCACCCTTCACGCATATTGAGATCTTATGACACCAGTCCCCTGATTCAGCCAAGGGTTTCCTCCTCCCATGCTCGAATCAGCCCCTTCACCTGTGCTGCTCCTCATGTCTGGAATCTCCTCCCCACACAATTAAGAATTATTGCATCCTTGGCTAATTTTAAGGCCAAATTGAAGACACTCTTGTTCAGGGAGGCATTCCAAATTACTGGTTGTTAATCTGCTGCTTACTCTGTCTTTATTCTATACAGTACTAGTTAGTATCATTTTAGAGATATTTTAATCATGTAATGTTGTTGCTTTACATTGTACGCCACTTGGCAGGTTTTTATTCCTTTTTCCCCTTATTTTATTCGACCCTTACTATGTAAAGTGCTGTGCAAACTTTACAGCACTCTATAAATAAATAAATAAATGATGATGATGATGATGATGATGATGATGATTCCTATTATAAAGATTTAAGATGGCAGGGAGTAAGGGGTCTGAAGACCTCGACAACATTAAGTGAATTCTGAATATACAGTGGTACCCCGGGTTACGAAATTAATTCGTTCCGCCGCCGCTTTCGTAACCCGAAATACTTCGCAAGCCGAAAAACCCATAGGCGCTAATGGGGAAAAGCCGCGATTTCGTGTGAAATAGCGCCGAAAAGCACCAAAAAATTTTTCGTAACCCGAAAAAACCTTCGTAACCCGGAACAGTTTTTTTAAATGGATTTTTTTCGTAACCCGGAAATTTCGTAAGGCGGCGCATTCGTATCCCGGGGTACCACTGTACTGAATAACTTGACAAACTTTGGTGCCAAATACTTACAGCATGATAATCCTCACTCTGATGGTATATCTGCCAAAAAGAGGTACTGGAACTATAAAATGGTAGCATGTGTTTTGAAGCCTAAAACACTGTAGAATGGCTACCCATTTGAATCACCTAGTAAACCAGCCAGTCTTCTCCCATGTGGAGCCAATTTTGGATTACACATCCCATCATCTCTGTCCATTACAGGTCCCATCATTTCTGTCCAAGCTATGCAGGCTTGTTCTGACTGGAGTTGTAGTCTGATTTAGCTTATGCATCTCACAATCTTTAAAATAAGATAGGACCTTTAGGTAGTGTAAACAAACCATAAACCTTTCAGAGGTAAAAATATTGCCTCAGTAGTAAATCACCCATGAATAAGTGCTACTTTATTCTTTAAGGCATATACATGCTACACAAGCACAAACATTTACAATGCACTCTAAATCAATGTGGCTATCCCCATGTATTCAAGAATGTCTTTCTGTCAAAATATAAGCTCAGTATTATGCCACAGTACTTCTTAGGATAATGACAAAACTTAGAAGCATGTCTGTGTAGCATATCTACGTACTAGTGAGTATACACAAAACACAAAATTTAGTGAGAAAGAATCTGATTCAGCTTGTGCCTCTAACTTGACTTGGAAATCCAGATGTTCATGCCTCTCTCATTGACTACCATTGGATGTCAATAAGCAACTGTTGCTTCCCCCCACCCCATGTCAGAATTAGGCTTAGTATTCCTTCATGAAGTCATTACACCTAAAATGTTTCTGACAAATAGGTGTGTGTGTGTGTGCACGCACACATGTGTGTGAAATGTTTTTTTTTCACAAAAGGAAACTGTTAGTCGCCTTTTTAAAAAAAAAAACTGTGTTGCACTCCAGTAAATGTACAAGGACAGCTACCCTTCTAAAGAAATTGACCTCACTGGTGGGACATGGAGGGGTCCCTAGCAGATCTTAATCCTTAGCAGTGACACTGCTAGTGTTGGTGTCACCTGGTGTGGATGCCTGGGGCTGCCAGGGCAGCGGGGAGGCAGCAGCAGCACGGCCCTGCCCTGCCCTGACCTTTGAGGCCAGCCATGAGCCAGTCAAGGCATTGGGGAAGGTGGTGGACAGGTGCATGCATGCATCCTCTTTCCTTGATGTCTTGGCTTGCTCAGACAAACCAGCCAAGGAACCAGAGAAGGGGGGCAGGGACATGTATGGCCATCCCTGGCTCCTTCCCCATTGCCTTGACTGGCATGGGGGCATATGCTCCTCCTTCCCCGGTGCCTTGGCTTGCACAGGAAAGGTGCTCATCCCTCCTTCTTTGCTGCTTTGTGTCATTTGCCTGAGAGAGCCAGAGAAGCGGAAGATGCCAGCAGAATACCACAACCCTCCACAGTGGGAGGAGGGCCCAACTGCTCTCACCCCTCTTCTCAGGTGTCACCCATTGTGATTTGAATCCCCACACCCCTAGTGATGCTACTGATTCTCAGGCAGGGACATATGGGGAAAGGTGAACCTCCCTCAAGGAGGTTACAAGCCATTTAGGGCTTTAAATGTCATCAGAAGCACCTTGAATTCAGACCGGAAACACATTGGTAGCAAGTGCAATTCTTTTAAAGCTGACATTAAATGCTGACTACATGATATCATTTTGATACCATTGACCACGGTATCCTTCTGGAACGCCTGAGGGAGTTGGGCATTGGGGGCACCGTGCTCCAGTGGTTCTGTTCCTACCTCTCGGGCAGATTCCAGATGGTGCAGCTGGGGGACACTTGCTCCTCTAAGAGGGAACTGACATCTGGTGTCCCTCAGGGAGCTATTTTGTCCCCCACTTTGTTTAACATTTACATGAAACCGCTGGGAGAGATCATCCAGGACACAGGGCATGGTGTTATCAGTACGCTGATGACACCCAAATATGTTTGTCTGTGTCCCCGACTGATGCAGTGACTAAGGATGGTGTCTCTCCTCTGAATGTCTGCCTGGAGTCAGTAATGGGCTGGATGAGGGAAAACAAACTCAGTTTGAATCCAGAGAAAACGGAAGTACTGGTGATAAGTTCCCCAGGTCCAGGGAAGGAAATTTGTCCACCGGTCCTGAATGGGGTCACACTTCCCCTGAAGGATGAAGTTTGCAGTTTAGGAGTCCTTCTGGACTTGTCTCTGCAATTGATATCTCAAGTAGATGCGACGGTCAGAAGTGCTTGCTATCAACTTTGGTTGATACGCCAACTGCAACCCTACCTGGGCCAAAGGGACCTTGAAACGGTGGTACATGCTCTGGTAACCTCTCGCTTGGATTTCTGTAATGCGCTCTACATGGGGCAACCCTTGTACCAAGCCCGGAAGCTTGAGTTAGTACAAAATATGGCGGCCAGATTGGTCACCGGTGCATCCAGGTTTGACCATATAACACCTATTCTGAAAGATCTCCACTGGCTGCCCATTCTCTTCCGAGCGCAATACAAGGTGTTGGTTATCACCTATAAAGCCCTACATGGCTTGAGCCCGAGTTATTTGAGGGACTGCATCTCCCCATATAATCTGCCCCGCACACTCAGAACAACCGGGAAGAACTTGTTGGAAATTCCACCTTCTAAATATGTTATTACAGTGGTACCTCGGGATACGAAATACCCAGGTTACGAAATTTTCGGGATACGAAAAAATCCCATAGGGAATTATTGTTTCGGGTTACGAATGTTTTTTCGGGTTACGAAAAAACTTTTGGTGCTTTTTTCGGCTTTTTCGCACGGAATCGCGGCTTTTCCCCATTAGCGCCTATGGCAATTCGGCTTACGAAGGCTTTTCGGGTTACGAACGGTGCCACGGAACGAATTAATTTCGTAACCCGAGGCACCACTGTACTTCCCAGATGGCCTTCTCAGTAGCGGCCCCACAAATCTGGAATAGTCTTCCCGACAAGCTCCGTCTTATCACCCCCCTGGAAACATTTAAAAAGAAGCTTAAAACCTTCCTCTTCTGTCAAGCCTTCCCCCCTGGAAAATGAAGTTGTGTACTCTGATCCCATTGACTCTCTACCTCACTCTATTGATTGATTGAATGATTGTTTTTAGACTGTATATTGTATTTAGTGCTCTTGGTTTTATCTATTTTATGATGTGTTTTGTAATTGGTTTTAAACTCTATGTAAACCGCTTTTATCTTTTTGGAAAAGCGGTATACAAATAACATTTATTATTATTATTATTATTAGTAGTAGTAGTAGTAGTAGTATTATTACTATCAAGTCAGCACTAGTGGTAGCTTCCAGGTCTTCTTCAATAGTGGCCCCACATAGTGCACAATACAGTAGCTAAGCAGGAGGTTACCAGTGAATGGACTACTGTGGCTAGGTTGTCTCTGTCCAGGAAATTCTGTAGTCACAGTCCACTTGGACTCCCAGTGACAAGAATGGATCTAGGAGCTGTCCTCAGCTGCACACTTGCTCTTTCAGTGTAAGAGCAACTCCATTCAGAGCAGGCTCTTTTTTCAATTCCTGAACCTGAGTACTGCCAATCCATAAAGCCTCTATTTTATCAGGATTCAGCTTCAGTTTATTGACCTTCATCCAGCCCATTACAGCATCCAGGCCTTGTTATAGCACCTGCACAGCCTCAACCTGACATCTCTTGAATTCCCCCCCACCACAGTCCCCCTCAAACAGTTTCAAAGCAGAATAATCACATCCCTGGATGTTGCCAGGATTATTATTCCATTTTATTATTCCATTTTATTTATAAAGTGCTGTAAATTTGCACAACGCTGTACATAGAATGGATAAAACTGATAAGATTAATAAAACCTGCCAGTGGCGTACAATCTAAAAGGGAGTGGTGATTCTATTGGTATCACCTAGGTTCCATATACTTCATTAAAACCTATTTAACATTCTTGCTCTTGCAGAGCAACGCAAAACAAAAATGCTACTGAATTCTGGATCAATCCTGTAATGTATTCCTTCCCAAAATACTTGGAATGGAGAGCCCCAGTTAAGAAAAATAAAGTAAGATGCTAGAGGTGCCAGTCACAGAACTATCTCTCTTCTCTTCCTCCTTCATCATCCCATCATGCAATTTTCGTTATCCAGTGCACCCGTGTCATATGTGGCTTTCAGCTTATGCTGAAAGCCATCTGGAGGAGCAGGCAGTGGCGCGCTCACTCATGGTGCATGTGCCATGCCACACCATGTCCACACCCATTGTTTTCAATGGGGCTTGAGCATATACAGTATTTGCCTTATGCAGGGGGTCCAGAACAGATCCCCCACATACGACAAGGGCACACTGTATGCTCCCCCTCTTTTAGAAACAAAGTCTATGTCTCTGTGAGCCTTATCATGTAATAAAAGTAAAACGAGAGGCAACGAGATAGGAGCGGTTTTCTGCATACATCCCTGTATGATGTTGTAGTACTTCCATTCTCTCTCCAGTCAGAAAAGTGTGGCTTTTCCTAAACAGCGGCATGCTTTTATGATAAATTTCATTAGGAATAGAATGGAAGTGCTTTGAGGGCCGTGTTATATTTTTATTGTCAGATAGATAGATAGATAGATAGATATAGATATTGTAATCTCCAATTTTAATTGTATCATGTTTAATCCTGTTTTAAGGGGGGGGGAATTTGAGACATAATATTGAATGTGGATATTATTTTTATTAATATTTTTAAATTTGACAATACAAATTATTACATTTTTTTCATACACATATATGCTTTAACATTTTACTTATTTTAATACTAAAAATCACCTCAGTGCAGTCCTTCCCCGGAGCCATTCAGATCCATAGACTCCAATCAAAATTTTAATTAATCTTGTGAAGGTAATTTTCCACCTTCTTTTCTTAATACTTTTTCAATAAATTTTTACCATATTTCATCAAAATCATTTCTTTTCCATAATACTTTCTTCACTTTCAATTTACATGTTAATTTATCATTAATCGCTATTTGCCAGACTTCTTTAGACCAATCCTCCAGTTCCATATTTATTTTTGTTTTTCAACTTCTCGCTATAATTAATCTCGCTGCTGTAAGCAAATATGTTACAAGATTTCTTTCTTCTTTTTTCCATTCTACAGCATTATATAGTGATAACAATACTATATTTGGTTTTCCATCTATTCTTATATCCATAATATTCTCTATTTCTAATATTACTATTTCCCCAATTTTTTTTACATATTTACATTGCCACCACATATGTATATATGATCCCACTTCACTACATCCTCTCCAACAATATTTTGAATTATTCTTATCTATATTATGTAATCTCGCCGGTGTTAAGTACCATTTCCAGATCAGCTTATAATAATTTTCCATAATTCATACCAATAGATTTTTCAGATGTCTTTTTTCCCAACTTTTATTCCATTCATTTTCTCAAAATTTACATCCTAATTCCTCTTCCCATATCTCTTTCCAAATATTTTGGTTTATTTGTTCTTTTATTCTCCATTAATATTTTATAAATTTTGCTAATTATTCCTTTCATATTTTCATTTTCCTCTAATTCTCGTTTCTGAATTATTTGTTCAAATTGCATATATTTTTCCTTTTCTATATTCTTTTTCTTCCAATCTTTAAACCATTGTTCTATTTGCATATAATGAAACCATGACATATTTATTCCCTTAAGTTTTTCTTTTATATTTTCTCTTCCTATTTTTAATTCTATCCAATTTTCTATTTTATCTATCTTCCTTTCCTTTAATTCTTTATCTAATAAATTTCCTAAACCTTTTGGGAATGACTTTACCATTATTATTGGTACTATCAATGAGATTTCATTCAATAATTCTTTTTTATATTTATTCCATATTCCAACTTATTTTTCATAAGTGTGTTTTCAATTTCCTTAATTTCTTTCCTACTAAATTCTTTAAAAAAAATATTCCCTGTTT
>NC_056524.1:232887964-232888218 GCF_019175285.1 Sceloporus undulatus | reverse complement strand
ATATGTATTTCTTCTTTTCCTTTTTTTAACCAGTCCAGAACTGATATACCTAACAGACCTTCTATTACATATCTTAATTGATTAGCCTCATAATATCCCTTTATATTAGGGAGGCTTAACCCTCCCTTTCCCTGGGATCTATACCAAAATTGCTTATTTATTCTAGTTCTTTTTCCTCCATTATAATACAGTGGTACCTCGGGATACGAAATACCCAGGTTACGAAATTTTCGGGATACGAAAAAATCCCATAC